>NC_056726.1:669751858-669816858 GCF_019279795.1 Protopterus annectens | reverse complement strand
TGTTGCTGTTAATTGCACAGCATCACAGTGGTCGCCATGATGCTGTATCTGAAGGGTATGTCAGACTCCTGCAATATAACTAACATCATGTCATTACAAAATGTGTGCACAGAGATGAACATAATGGTCAGACAAATGGCCTACAATAGGGACATGTGTGAAACATCACCCTTATACAGTGCTACAACAGTGTATATACCAGTATTACAATGGCAACTATTACAGATTTACACTACAGCATATCACAATACTGCAGTCCACAACCCTTACAACCTGGAATTTGGTCCTAACATGAGCAATGAGTGTGTAATATGGAATCGTATGTTAGGACAGCAAATATGGGGAATACACACCTTCACAAATAATGGAAGCATATGTGTCCACACACTCCAGATAAAATATAGTGGAAGCAGCTGTTGAGGTACTGACCACATGCATTCTTCATGTAAATGCATCTTCCAGCAAGTACACAACCCCAGTGTCAGACCAAGAAATGGTCTGCTGTCCAAGATGTTTGGCCATCAAATGTGCCCACTTACCTGCAACAGAGGCAGCCGTGGCTTGCACATGCCATGGTCTGGACCCCATACCCAACAGGTAGCACCCAGGAGTTGGACATGTAGCCATACCTCACTATTGCATAGAACATGGCAAACAGTGCAGACAGTCATGTATGTGGCAAGGATGTATAGGAAAGCAATAATGTAGGAAATAAACAGATGGCCATCCAAGACAGGTGATATCACATGTAGCAAACCGGTCATGCAGGCTGCCTAGTAACATGCCACAACAGTGAGGGAGTTACATGACTGTTTAGCAAGTACTAGTGGTGCAGTACCCGTGTCAGCAGTTGCCTGGACTCTGCATATGTGTGGCCCATGGGTTAGGGTAATCAGATGGGACAGTTGTACCCCAGGAAACATCAGCCAGGCCACTCTACAGGTAGCGTATGCATAACAGAAAATGCCCCCAAAAGACATGCATTGCAATGTGTACTGGTGTACCAAGAGCACACTGGAAACCTACAGACAGTATCAAGTAAGATACATGTGCTGCACAACCAACACCTCACCCCACCTCAGGCCCACCATCCCCATCTGTGCCTTACCGGTGCCAGTGTACACCTGTATGTTTGCCATTCATTAGCTGGGACTAGGCTGCTACACATGGTGTTCAGTGTTTGGGACACTGCAAACTGACACATGTGTAGGTCATAGCTGTCAAGCATCTGCAAAAAGTCTGAAGGTGAGGAGGGGATGTCATCATGACACAACAGTGCACTGCAGCAGGGATCCAAAGGATGCTACAAATGGCTGTATTTGCACACAGTCAGGGTCAGGAACTGTGGCAGACATAACCCTGACTCCACAGCAATAGTGACGGCAGTGTGTGAACTCCAATGGATGTGCACATGAGTTGACCTTGCAATAATATAACAGTAGGTGCAACAAACCATCATGATAGGGGTGTGCACACATTTGCACCCACGAAGTGTATGCATCTCAATCAGCAGCAACACAACTAACACATTTGTTTGAACTGCATTTGATTGCACAGGTCATATGACAATATCAGGTTCATGTAATGTTAACATATTCAGTAATGTGTTCCCATGGCATATCAAGGAAGAGGGTGTCATATCAGTAAGGGTGTGTACTCTCCCCATAGCCATGGTAAGGTTTGACAGTTGTCAGTGTAATTGTATTGTGTTGGCCATAAATGCACCACAGATGATGACATCTGTAAATCAGACATCAGGCATTCACAAATGACATCCGTCCACATATCATCCCAGATATGTGTCGGACAAACACATAGGGGCTGTGAGCAGCAGAGCAGACATAACTGACACAGTAATACACATTCAGTAATGGTGTGTACACCTGTAAGGTATGGTGCACAGTACATGCCAGGGTGCCGCATAGGTGCACAGCAATACTGTGTACATGGGTGCAGTGTGTTCCAGGGGAAGGGGCATCACCTGTTGCTAGCATGGATTGGCTATAGCAGCAATGCATGCTATTGACTACCATATGTCATGCTTGTTGATAGATGGGTAATGGGAGGTCTTTGTGTAATATCTTTGTGCAACCTCACCTGTAAGTGTGTGTGTGTGTGTGTTTGGGGTTGGGGGTTATTTTGTCTGTAAGTGCAATCTGGTGGAGTGGAGGGGGGTTGACGTATGTAGGATATGTGTGTGTGTGTGTGTGTGTGTGTGTGTGTGTGTGTGTGTGTGTGTGTGTGTGTGTGTGTGTGTGTGTCCATGTATGCACATGTGTGATTGTGAAGTTGATAGCAGGAAACTTCTGAGTGGGAGAGAATAGTACCAGTTTAGTTTTTGGGGGTTAAGGAGGAGACAGCGTTGATGGAACCAGTATTCAACTAAGGTAAATACTGCCTGAGTACTCGAATGAAGTCCAGCAGGTGAGGAGGCTGAACATATTAATGTCGAGTCATTGGCATATCGTATGCAGGTGGTTTGTCAAAGGGAGATTTTCAGATCATTTATGAAAATAGTGAAGAGGAGGGGTCCCAGAATAGAGCCTTGTGGGACTCCAAGAGTTATAGGGAGAAGAGTAGATAGTTTATTTTCCCAGAGGACCTTTTTGTCTATTTCCTAGATATTACTTGAACCAATTAACTGTCTGGGTATCTAGTGAAAGTGATTTGAGTGAGTTTAACAGTAATTGATGTTTAACCATATCAAATGTTTTTGAGAGGTCAATAAAGAGGGCTGAGGACATTAAGCTGTTGTTATGATTTTTATTAATGCAGTCAGAAAATGATAGTAGAGCAGTTGTAGTACTATGGAAAGGCCTAAAACCGTGCTGGTAGTCAACTAGCAGGTGGTTTTAGAGGAGATGATCAAGTAGATGCCCGTGAATACATCTCTCCATAATTTTTGCTAAGGGGGAAAGTAGGGCTATGGGGCGGAAGTTTGAGAGTTCATTTGAGTTCCCACCCTTATGCAGTGGGATAATATATGAAACTTTCCAGAAGGATGGGATGGAACTTTCTGTAATGGTTCTGTTAATTAAGATGGAAACAGGGTAGGCAAGCACTCCAGCTGCCATTTGAAGGTATTCAGGTGGGAGGAGGTCAGCTGATGGAGTGCATGGTTTAAGCTTAAGAAGTAGGGAGTGTATGAGAGATGTTGGGACAGGCTGCAGTTGTAATACTTGGGGTAGGGTGGTTGTCAAGGATGAGACAGTGGTTGGCATGGATGAGTCAGTGATGGTGACAGGTGGTAAGGTATTTGCTAAAGACTGAACAGTTTCTGAAAAAAAATTGTTAAAAATATCAGCAATTTGGTTGGGAGAATTATGAGTCAAGTTAGAGGGGGTAGGTGTTTTGGCTTGTCCAGGATGGAGTAATTTATTTAATCCTGACCAGAATTTTTGTGGGTTTGATATTGGGTTAATTGGAATTTAAGGTAATAGTTTTTTTTATCGAGGAATATTGATTTTTTAATGGCATTCCTAGCTGCCTAAGTTTAAATGATCAATAGGGTCTTTGGTACTTCTCCATATATTCTAGATTTTATTTCTCAGTCTCATTTTTTATCTTTTCTCATTTGAGAGCCATGGAGTAGGTTTGTTCCTAATTTTAATAGTACCAGAGGGGGCATGGTGCTCAAGGATTTTTAGGAATGTATTGTTAAAAAAAGAGACTGCTTCATTGAGAGGTAGATATTTTAGGGGAGACCACTTGTAGGCTTTTAGCTCTGCTTGAACGTTACCTAGATTCAGGTTCTTTTTGTTCCGGGTGGTTCTAAAGTTTAGTTGAGTGGGAATGGTGATCTTTTGTCTAGTTATAAAGGTAAAAGAGTGGTCACTAATATCATCAGGAAGTATGCTTATTTTGTAAGTTTGGGGGTTATTGTTGACTAGTATCCACTCTAATGTAGTTTGTTTGGTGCTGGGTTTATGGGTTCTGGTAGGGTCAGTGATAGTTTGATAGAAGCCATAGAGATTAATGTGAGATGTAGGTTTGTCAGAAATACAACAGTTCCAGTCAATATTAAAGTCTCCAAGGAGAATGGTTTCTTGTGGGAATGATGTGGAAAGCCAGTTAAGGATATTTTCAAGAGTACTTATGTTGTTGTCTGGGGGGATGTAAGAGCAAATGATGTATATAGATTTATTAGCATTAATTTGGAGATTAGATATTACGATTTCAGTTTTGCTAAGTGAGGGAGGTTGAGTGTTTAGTGAGGTTACCTGTAGTTCAGATTTAAACAATATCGCTACCCCCCCACCCTTTTTGTTAGGACGGTCAATTCTAAGGATGTTATAACCTGGAGGGATGATATCATTGTCTTTAATAACTGGTTTGAGCCAGGTTTCTGTTAGACATAGGATGTCAAAGGAATGTAAGTCTAGTAGGGCATGAAGTTGGGTAATGTTGTTATTTAAACTACAAATATTGAGGTGGGCAATGAGAAGAGAGTTCAAGGAAGAAGAGGGGAGTATGGGAAAGAGAGTTGAAGGAAGAATGGGAGTCAGGGAAAGCATTACCAGGCCCTGGGTTTGGGTGAATGTCACCATGTAGTAGTAGGTACTGATGATTGTGTGGAAGTTTTTCTAGTTTACATAAAATAGGGTCAATTTTTCTGCTTTGGAAATATTTAATATGGTTTAATCTGTGAAACTGTGGGAGAAGGCAGGCTGATGAGGATGTAATGTTACTGTGGGGAAGTTTCTTTAAAGGAGTGTTGAAATTGAAAGGAGCTTAGGAATTCATAACCTGTGAGGCTATGAGATAGAAGTAGAGTGGAAAGAAATATGGGCAAGAGGAGGAAATTAGAGAGTTTTAGTAAGCCAGGGGTTGACATAATGAGAATGTGGGAATGTAAGTAATGAGAAAATAAGGGGTTATAGAAGGGCAAATATGAGGTGGGTTTGTTTAATGAGGAAAGTATAGATAGTGGAAAGTGTGAGTAAATTAGTAACAGATGGTTGATTATGTAACGAGATGTGTCAAACTATTGGTTGATGTAGGGTGGGGGTGTGGCTTCTAGCAGTATAAGGATAGGTGCCCTGGGGGTGGGTGAGAATTGGGGGTAGGGTAGGGGAGCGGAGTGAGCCTGCAGGGCGAACAGAGCAGGCAGGAGCAGTAAGGTAAGTTCAGCCAAAAGACAACCAGCTGTCTTTCATGTTTAGCGTAATACAGAAGTAACTAAAGTGAAAACTGGGGAGCAGAGTATATAAGCTTATCAGATATGTGTAGATGATTTAGTAAATCGAGAGTGAGGTTCTCATGTGCAGAGAGGGAGATTAGAATTGTACTGAAATGCCAAAGAATGGGTGTAGGACCTGAGGGATAGTTAGTTTTAATGCTAGAATATAGTGCATGTAATGACTGCCACCTAGTGGTCAGGGGGGTAAAAACAGCTTAGGAGGTAGGGAAGAAGTTATTCCAAAGGGATAAGATATAGGATGAGGGGACAAAAGGGTGGAGGGATGAAGTGGCTTTGGGTCTGTGGTACACTACTAAATCTCACAGTGGAGGGTTAACAAACAGTTATAGGCACTACAGTAAGGTAGTAAAAAAGTATTTTGCAACATACAAGTCCAAAAACTTTAAGAGTACAAGCTTTATGAAGCCATGCAAGGAGTCAGCTTCAGGGGCATCTTCAGGTTAGCAGGAAGTTGTTCTTTAGCTTTGCAGCAAGGAGGGAACAAAACACCTGGATGCGCTTAAATGTACAAAAACTTTAGGAGTATGATGGTGCCTTTCTACATCAGGCTTTTTAATAATTCTGTAATTAAGCACTAGTGGGTGTGGAGGTGTGCAGGTTCAAGGTGGGGGAAGGGATAGACACAAAGTAATGCAAGATTGAGAGTCAGAAAAACTGGACTAAGCCAGCTGTTAAAAAGAAAACAGGAAAACCAGGCTAAGTTAATTACAGGTCAGTGTGGTGCAGTATTTACCTAATAACTACAAATGTTACACTACTAATCTAGTACAGAGTGGTGAAAAGGACCACCACATCTGCAGGTAAAAACAAAAGAAGTATGGGCTGCAGGTACATAGGTAAACTTTTTCCAAGAGAAAGTAGTTTTAAGTAATTGACTGAGGAGTACAATAGGAAGAGAGAAATGGGGAGGGGGACCAGTAGTGTGCAAGCGTACAGTGAAAGGGGAAACAGTCTTCAGTTTGGAGGACAGATTAAATACAACTCTAACATACACTAGTGTAGCTGAAAGCATTTTAGTGTTCCACCGACGCAGGGTCTCACAGTGCAGGGCAACGAGACAGCCTTGGGTTGATTGGAGGTTGGCCAAGACACAGGGTTAACTTTTGCTGAGGGGAACTAGTGTAGCTGAAAGCACTTTAGTGTTCCACCAATGTAGGGTCTCACAGTGCAGGGCAACGAGACAGCCTTGGGTTGATTGGAGGTTGGCCAAGACACAGGATGTAACTTTTGCTGATGGGAACTAGTGTAGCTGAAAGCACTTTCATGTTCCACTGATGCAGGGTCTGACAGTGCAGGGCAAAGAGTCAGCCTTGAGGTGATTGGAGGTTGGCCAAGACACGGGATGTAACTTTTGCTGAGGGGAACTAGTGTAGCTGAAAGCACTTTAGTGTTCCACCAACGCAGGGTCTCACAGTGTAGGGCAACGAGACAGCCTTGGGTTGATTGGAGGTTGGCCAAGACACAGGATGTAATTTTTGCTGAGGGGAACTAGTGTAGCTGAAAGCACTTTAGTGTTCCACTGATGCAGGGTCTCACAGTGCAGGGCAACAAGACAGCCTTGGGTTGATTGGAGGTTGGCCAAGATACAGGATGTAACTTTTGCTGAGGGGAACTAGTGTAGCTGAAAGCACTTTAGTGTTCCACTGACGCAGGGTCTCACAGTGCAGGGCAATAAGACAGCCATGGGTTGATTGGAGGTTGGCCAAGACACAGGATGTAACGTTTGCTGAGGGGAATGCAAGCACACTACTGGGGATCCCTATGAAGCAAGGCAGAAAAGCTAAGTCAAAAGATTCTGCCTTTCTACATCAGGCTTTTGGATACCTCTGTAATTAAGCAGAAGTGGGTGGGGAGGTGTGCAGGTTCATAGTGCGTTTCTTGTTTTCCCCCACAGGTGGTGAGGTGGGGCAGGGTCCCTCCTGCAGGCAAACTGATGATGGTGTCAATACAGACACTGAAAATAATGATAGGTGTATTGAGGCACAGGTAGGGTTGTCAGAGGCCAAAACTACGCCATCGTTTGACATCCCCCTGTTATCCCCCTCATCCCCGCACACAGTCACAGTGCCTATAGATACCCCATCACCAGTGGCCATAGCAGAGGGACAGTTGGCAGTTGGTGGCAGTGCACAGGACAGTGCAGTATCTATGGCTGCTGTGTCTGGACACAGCAGCCATAGCCAGATGTCCGTCAGGGTACCACATAGGCAGATGTACAGGGGTGTTCATTGGAGGGCTGCTGGGCATTGTGTCCCTGGCAGAAGTGCCACATCTGGTACCACCAGACACATGTTGCAGGCTGTCATGGAGGTGCAGGCATGTATAGAACGGTACACCAGACAGGGTCTGAGGCTGCAGAGGTCTGCTCTTTCAGCTGTAAATGACAACATCCATGATCTTGCAGGTGCCCCCCATTATTTTACAGAGGTCATGGATAGACGGTGGGGAGAGATGGTGGAACTCATTGACCATGGATTGTCCATGCCAGACCATGTGGTGGGAGTGGTGCAATGGCCATGTGGATGTAGGCCAGCAACACCAATAGCTGGAGGTCGACATGAATGTACAAGGTTACCAAGCAGCTCCCATAGTGGCAGTATCAGCCCCAGCACTGCAGGGGGGTGCTGTCCACACCACACCACAGCAGGCCACATGCACATGGCCCTGGCCAGTCCTAGGAGGGACCTGGTTCCAGCGGACATATGTGATCATCAGGCTTGTACCTGGACATGCCTGTGCAACCCCTGGCAGGCTCAGTTGTCGTGTCTGTGGCCAGAGGTGGTGAACGGCACACCCTTCCAGTTATCGTCTGCAGCTGTCCAACAAATACCTGTATAGGGCAGCCACATTGCAGAACTGTGTGCATGCATACTCACACACAATACAAACACACCTAGGGCAACCCCATACCTTCACACACCACATCTCCACGGCCATATCAGTAATTAAAACCCCTCACTCACACACATGGTGTCAAACATATGGCCCAGCCTAGGTTTCTGGCAAACCAACAACACACCCTGTGCATATGATGATACCTGTGCCACATCCCTGTCATCCATTCATGTGTCAGCAGGAGGATGGTTTGCTGTCATATCTCACAAGGGGTACAGTACTGTGGTGACACCTTGGCTGTGCCATATCCTGGATACAGGTGAACTCATGTCACAGATCTGTATAACAGTTACTGCCTGTGCCTCATGGCCAATAGGTCTGGAAGTGTACAGGTGAGTGCATGGTGGCTGCTGTTAGCAGCCCATCTATGGTGGAGAATGGTAGTTGTACTGGGTAGTACACACCACATGTTTGTGTATAACACACACAGAGGCTTCAGTGTTGATGCACTACACAGAGAATACTGTACACATGGATGTATGTACCTGTGCAAGGAACCCATTGTAGCCTGTGTAATTCTACCAAGCCAGATTATGCAGAACAACACATTGTGGAATATGCAGTCCACTAGTTTAATGTTATTGATGATGGTACTGGCAGGGTATATGTCACCTTCCCCAATGAAGTGCAGTCTTCAACTTGGTAAACATATGTGTGCTGGTGTGCCTTCCTTTGGAGGGCAGGAGGTGCAGTAGAACCACAGACAGTGTGATAGACTGTTAACATGAACTGTACAGTATTACGGCCAGCTATGCAGGGAGATACACTCAACGGTAAGTGCAATGATGTTGGCTGTGTCCACAACAGCCACACCCAGCTATATATATCAACTCCAGTATCACTGCACACCTATACAGTGGGGAAGAGGCCATTTACACATCTAATACTAGTTGTGATGGAAGTATGTCCACAGGATGATACCTGTGAAATGTTAGCATATGCCATGCAGTTCTTGGACAGATGACCCCGTGGGACATGTATATTTTGCAATCTGAAGTAGATCTCTCCACATACATGCAAATACTTACTTGGCAACACTGGGACTAGTCCCCTACATAGGTATGTAGTGCTACTGATGTGTGTGGCTTAATTGCACACACCATACAGCTTTTAGGATGAGGTGTGTTGCAGGTTACATGTTACATGCAGAACATTCCCATAACTGGGCTGGATAGTGTTATCAGTTGCCAGTATGGTTGATGGAGACAGTGGTCACCATACAGTGGTACATGGGACATGTACCGGGGATACCATGGTGTAATGACAGTATACCCAGCACCCACACTCCACTGTGGATATTGTACGCACTGGATCCCATGATGTCACTGACATACCCACCATTACACACTGACCAGGATTGCAACGCATCCCCTTGTCCATCCCAAGAGTGCTACAACAGGGATATGCATCTAATGCACATGCCACAGGCATAGTAGGATGATGCATTGTTATGCCTCCCCTATGGCAGCAACATCACTATCCCTAATAATTTGTGGCAATGCATATTGTAATAGGAGTATGTGGCCTCGGAATGCTGTACCCTACATATATAGGGTTGCCACCCCTCTGTGTTTTTTCAGACTATCTGGAAATCAAACTGATTCTCTGGTAGTCTGGAAAACACTGTACAAAAAGTAAACAGACTATTAGAGTTTGTAAATCAGCTGATTTAATATGTTTATTTACAGAAAGCAGGCAGCAGGAATGGAAAAAAAGGGTGTTCCCCGCCAAGTGACATCATTGTAACATCACAAAATGGGCAGAATGTGGGCAGGAGAGGGGGGTGGGATGGGTGGGAGAGGGGCTTTACTCCAGTTTTAGCAATGATGAAAGGTAGCAACCCTATACATATATACACACATGCACACATACACACACTTGCCAGAACTCAGTGGGTATCCCATGCCTATCAACCCATTTGTACAACACTGTTGTGCTGATACTGCAAGGCCCAGGTAGCCCTTAGGGAGATGAGCGTAACAAGGTACATGTAATGTCCGGTATAGCAGCAGCCACATCTAACTTTGGCAATTGGTGGTGCGGTGGGTGTGAAGGGCCTCAGGGTATTCCCAACTACAGGTCTACAAACACACAGACACTGATATTCTCAGTAATGCACATGTACACATTTGTCATTACTTGGGTGCATCAATGCAGGTGTTCATAGGTGTGTACTAGGCTATTGTCCATGGAGAGATGGGAAGTGTAGGGGATGTGTTTATTGGTATCATGCCAAATGCCATGTGCCAGCAGGCCATCTATCAACAGACACCACTGGGGTGATTGTCAGGGTGAGAGTGACATGCATCAGCCAATCCTCTGGATGCCTCTTGCAGAGGGCCAGTGAGGTGCTCCAGTTGACATGTATGCAACATGTATTACATAACATGGTTAATGTCTGTCTTGGAGACCTGTACCCAAGCATGTTCTGTTGACTGTGGTAGTGTAGTTGAGGTATCCATGGCATGTGGTGCATACAGGGTGTGGAGTCCTATCTGTGGCATTTATAACACAGCTGGGCAGACATGTCAGTGTCAGTCAAGCATAGATTGCCTATAAGTATTCAAGATGGATACCTGACATCTGCATATCTGTACAAAGGACTGTCAGACATCAGCTAGCCAACTAGCTATGTATTACGAGGAATTTGTTGACAGACATCTGACACTGATAGGTATGCCATTACTACATGACAGGAGCCCTCACTGACATGTGCTATACATACAGTAGTCTACAGTTATTTTCCACGTCAGATCGTTATCCAGTAGGAAATATTTAATGAGACACAGTTTACACACCAGGAACATGACAGTGAAGACTCAGAGCCCATCTTTGCATGCAGGGATGTTTGTTTCCAGTACTACAATTATCAATCTACTCTTACTTGGGAAAGCACTGTCAACAGTAGTAACATAATGATACACTACATGGCAGTGTGACTGCATATAACCCTGGATACTACCCATGCATGTAACACATTCACATGGATAAGAGTGTTGTACAAGCCATATATACTCAAGTGTCCCAGACAGTAGACTCACACCACTTGCTACTGCAATGACAGCACATAGATGCATGTTATGTACATTGCATTACATACATTTATTACAGATGCCATTACCCTGCTATGTTATCATACTGGAATTTGAGAACTGGTTACCAGAGCAGAGCCATGCTTAGCAGGTGTCAGCATTGCTGCAGTATAACAGCTAAGCACATGTGTGCACTGGAAAGCGAAGCCTACACAGTGTAAGCGCCTGTACATTTAACCATACCTTAGCACCGCTTAGCTTTGCGCAAACCTATGCAAATGCGCTTAAAGCTGCTCAGAACTGCCTTAACCACTCTGTATCCAACAGCCCTTGTTCTGCCCAGCAATAAAATAAAAAGCCATTGCAGGTCTTGAACCCATGACCCTGTACACTATAGTCACAGCAGCTCACCACTATACCATAACAGCTGTGAAGAGACTTGCTGTTTTTCCAATATATCTGTCAGTACACATATTGAACAGTATTGAACAATTGCTGTGACTTCTACAATTGTGTAGTACTTGTTAGTGATATTACTGTTGCATCACATATGCTATATCTAAATATACATATATCAGATACACGGTGTGATACAACTGGGAAGGTATATACAACAGTAATGCTTACATATGACAAGGATATGGATATATATATATATATATATATATATATATATATATATATATATAGGTTCATAGGTTCATACTAGGCTATCTGCCCAAGGGCATTTATAAGCCTAGCCCATAGTTATGTGGCTTTCACCACCCCTTTAGTTTGAATAAAAACTATGCCTATTATTTTGCTGTGCCTCTGTCAAGCAGTGACACTGAAGTAATCCCTGGGGTATATCTGCGATCTCCCATCCATTGGTCAAGATTCCTCTTGAACAAGGCCAGCGAGGTGCTCTGCCTCACATGTACCGGGATTTTGTTCCACAGTATAGGGAGTCTCTGGGTGATGAATCTGTCCCTCCAGCACGTTCTATTTATAACAGTGTCAAGGTTTAAGTCTCCCACCCTTGTGGTTCTGAGGGATGTAGATTTTTTGAGGTGAAGCATATTCATCAAATCTGGGTTTGACATGGCCTTATATTTCAGGCACAGGTCACCTCTGAGCAAGCGGTATGAGACTGAATAGAGCTGGAGTTCTTTCAGTCGGACAGCATAAGACATATTTTTGAGACCCTTTATCCTTTTGGTGAGGAACTTTTGGGGCCTTTCAAGCTGCAGCAGGTGTTGGGTCAGATACATTCTGAATGGGGCATTGTACTCAATCATAGGTCTAATGAGTGATGAGTACAGGGGGACGATGACCTCCCTTGATCTAGATGTGAATCCCTTCATGATCAGGTGGGCAATATAGAAGGTTTTCCTAACTACTTTAGCAACATGAGTGTCAAACGAAAGGCTACTGTCAACCTGGGTCCCCAGATCCCTGATGACTTCTTCTGTGCTCAGTGGATTGCCACCTATATGGTAGCTAGGGGTAACCTTGTTTTTCCCGAAGGTATGACTATGCATTTCTTGGCGTTTAACTTTAGGCCATGGCTCTGGCACCAGTTATCCGTTTCTGTGAGGCCCTTCTGAAGGATATCTGTGTCAGATGTGTTTTCGACTATGGCGCCCAGCTTGCAGTCATCTGCAAACTTTGTCAGCCATAACCCTCCTGTGTTTGCTTGTACTTCAGAAAAGTAGATGCTGAACAAGAGTGGACCCAGGACTGAGCCCTGTGGGACACCACTAGTGACAGGCTTTGAGTCTGACATGGCTCCAGCAACTCTGACACTGTGGGTTCTGTCACTTAGCCAGTTTGCAACCCATCTTGTGATGTATGGGTTTACATTCAAGCTGATGAGTTTTTCGATGATACCTGAGTGGGGTATTGTGTCAAAGGCCTTTGCCAGGTCAAGGTAGGCTGTATGGACTGCCTTTCCCTCATCAATGACCTTGGTGACTGTCTCGAAAAAGTCAACCAAGTTTAAGAGGCAGGATCTGCCTTTGACAAAGCCAAACTGGGTTGGATCCAAAGTCTGCAAGTTCCCTATGTCTTTATTTATGAGTTCCATTATGATCCTCTCCATGACTTTGCAGATAAGGCTTGTCAAGCTAATGGGGCGGTAATTTCCAGGGTCGGTGGAGGCACCGCCCTTATGAAGTGGGACCACAGTCGCTGTGCACCACTCCTTGGGTACGTATCCTGAGGTGAGGCTAAGATTAAACAGCTGTCCTAATTGTGGGTTTAATTCCTCATTGAGTTCGTGAAGCACACAGCCGGGGACACCATCCTGTCCCATGGATGCTGTGTTTTTTGCCTTAGTGAAAGCAGTTCTCACCTGGGCGTTGGAGATGTTTGGGAGGCTACAATCCTCTGGTATAGATATCTCTCCTTTTGGGGGGGAGTTTGCACTGAACCTGTCAGCCAGTATGTTGGCAATGTGTAAAGGTTCAGTAATTTTCACATCATTTTGAACTAATTCTGAGCATATCTGAGAGTTTCCTCCTAGGTTTCTAACAAGAAGGCCTTATGATTGTCTTTTGAGTCCTTGGCAATTTTTCTCTCAAAATTTGCCTTGGATGATTTTATGAGAGCTCTTAGTTTTTTACTTATGGTGATCAAAGGTGTCTTACCTTTCAAGGATTTTGCTCTATCTTGTAGTAGCTTCCTCCTTTTGTTGTAGAGTTTGTTTATGGCTGGGGTCCACCAGACTGGACGCTTGCCTTTGGTACAGAGAGTCTTAGTTTTGTTTGGGATAGCCTGATCCATGCAGTCCTGTAGGTGCTGGTAGAAAGCATTTGTAAGTGATTCAGCGGTTTGAGTAATGTTTACCACTGGCTCAGGGGCCTTAAAGGAGACCACACTAGTTTTTAGAAGTGTGAAGTTGGCTTTTGAGAAGTTTTTCACTGTGGTCTTTTTTGTTTCAGGTGGGGCGGATGAGGACCTCCAGCGAGATTAGTTTATGATCTGATCTCACCAGTGAGGGGTATACTTCGGGTGTTGAACATTTTGATCCCATGTTCGTGATGATGAGATCAAGGATGTTTTCTCCTCTTGTAGGGATGGTGACTAGTTGTTCCATGGCATTTGAGTTTATGAACTCCAGGAATCTTTGGGTTAGAGTGTTTGGGCTTGAGTAGTGTTCCCAGTCTATATTAGGGTAGTTGAAGTCACCTAGTATGATGGTGTTTGGAGATACATTTATCCCCTCCAATGTTTTCAGGAAGGCCATATGAGGTTCCTGAGTTTGAGAGGGTGGCCTGTAACATGCTACAAATTGCAGAGCAGTCTTGCCTATGGTTAATTTCACCTGGATGGTCTCCAATGCATTGTGCGTTGCCACCAACCTTGAGGTGTGGGTGTCCTTTATGAATATGGACACCCCCCTCCTTTCTTGGTGTTGTCCGGATTTTGGGGCCGGAATGCATGATATGAGGTGAAACCTGTTAGTGCTGGGGTGCTCTCAGGAGCCTTGAACCAGGTTTCTGTCACAGCACAGACATCAATGTTCTCCATATTGAGAAGGGCCTCGAGTGCATGCATCTTGAGATTGAGACTTCTGGCATTGAGCAGCATTACCCTTAGTTTTTTTCTTTTGGTGTTCTAGGGTGGTAGGTTTAGAATTTGAGCCTTGCCTAAAAAGGCAGTATGGGGTGGCAAAGCCTTTGCCAATATCCGAAGCCCAGGGTGACAGGTGCAAGCCGCCCTTGCGAAGCAGCATGGCTTGTCCAGCATGTCATCCCAGGCAGACAGACATTGGATCCCCTTTGAATGACACCAGAATTTAAGCCAATTATTAAAGCTGATCATCTTATCACTGTATTGTGGCATCATTCTAGGTGAAGGTAGGATACTGCTCAAGGTCAGAGTCATACCTGCCTGGGCTACATAATCAGAGAGCTCCTCGATGTCCCTTTTCATGTAGTCCAAGGAGGTACGTCTCAGGTCGTTGACACCAGCATGGACAATGGCTGAGTCGTACTTGTACCTGCTGTTGAGAGACCTGAGTGCTTGCGTTATGTGGCGGATTCTAGCGCCTGACAGGCAGCTTACTGTGACCTTCTCCTTACTCAGTCTGGTGAGCGGGACGTCAGTGTGTCTGACTATGGAGTCACCAATGACAAGTGTGTCTGGCATTGTGTTTGGCCTTAAGGGCTGTGACTGTTTGACACTCTGACTGTGTAGTCTATGTGTTGCATGTGTTGGGTCCTGAGGTGGTAGTTGTTTGGGTGTCTGCTTTGGTGGCCTCTGCTGTTTTGGTAGATTTTTGATCAGAGCCTCCGAGTATGTCTTTGTGTGATTATGTGTATGATTTGAAGTTGTGATGGTACTATGTGTGACTGGGTATGTATTGTGTGTGGTTACCTTCTCCTCCTGTCTGGTCTTGCCAGTCCTATGTTGGGAGAGCTCAGCCTCCAGTTTGGCCGTATAGTTGCATCTCTCGCATGTATTTGTGTTTTGTGGGAGAAGGAGCGGATTGTCTGTGTACATGAGGCAATTGTAACATTGCCTCAATATTCCCAGGTTCACCAGTTGAGCAGGAGAGGACACTAGCAACTGATCCCTCGACATACTAGAAGTAGTAGATAAAAAGACTTTCAAAGGACTCCGGGGGAAGTGGGTTTTAGGCTGGTGGGGTACTATCTATAATAAGAGTGCTTTATCAAGGTGCAAGTACTGTAGGAGTAAGTGCTAGGCTTACAGATAGAGAATAGTCTACTTGGGAATCTAGTAGAGATGAACCTTTCAGTTATAGGATACGCTGGTTAGATCAGCAGTACAGCTCAAGTAAGGTAGTTTTAAGGGAAAATTTGAAGAGTGTAATTTAGGTGGCCCGAATAGTTTAACCTTATTTAACCGCCGCTGCTCTTGTGTGCAACAGTGGCAACTCTGCGCTAAAACGCGCTAAATCGCGCAAACGCGATTTAGCGTGTTTTATATCAGGGGGCTGAAAAAAGCTATACACATATACATACATATATAGATATATGTGTACATATACATACACACATATATTTATATTTATATGTATTTATATACATATGTATATTGCATCATATATATATATGGCCATATATAGATCTCTCTGTATATATATATATATATATATATATATATATATATATTATATATGTATATATATTATATGTCTATATATATATATATATATATATATATATATATATATATATATATATATATATATATATATATATATATATATATATGTATATGTGTGTGTGTGTGTGTGTATGTACATCATATATGTATATATGTATATATATATATATATATATATATATATATATATATATATATATATATATATATATATATATATATATATATATATATATATATAGGTTCATAGGTTCATACTAGGTTATCTGCCCTAGGGCATTTATAAGCCTAGCCAGAATGTGTTTGTTTTTCACTACCCATTTTAAATTTATTTTGCTATGCCCTTTTTCAAGGTTAGTATACTGTGCCTCTGTCTAATAGTGACACAGAAGTGATACCCAGGGTAAACCTATGATCTCCCATCCACTCATCAAGATTCCTCTTGAAGAGAGTCAATGAGGGACTCTGCCTAACCTGGACTGGGATTTTATTCCAGAGTAAAGGGAGCCTCTGGGTTATGAATCTGTCCCTCCAGCATGTCCTATTTATTTCAGTGCTGAGGTTCAAGTCTCTCGAGCGCGTAGCTCGATGGGATTTGGATTTTCTGAGGTGCAGCATGTCCATTAATTCCGGGTTGGACATGGCTTTATACGTCAGGCACAGGCGGTATGCCACTGAGTAGAGCTGGAGTTTTTTTAACCGGGCAGCATATGGCATCTGTTTGAGCCCTTTGATCCTCTTGGTGAGGTACTTTTGGGGTCTTTCCAGTTGCTGCAGGTGTCTGGTAAGGTACATCCCAAAAGGGGCATTGTACTCAATTATGGGCCTGATGAGGGATGAGTAAAGAGGCACGATGACTTCCCCTGATCTAGATGTGAATTCCTTCATGATTAGGTGGGCTATATAAAATGTTTTTCTAACCACTTTGGCTACGTGGTTGCCAAATGAGAGATTGCTATAAACTTGGGTCCCCAGGTCCCTAATTACTTCTTCTGTACTTAATGGATTACCACCTATGTGGTAATTTGTGGGCACTTTGTTTTTGCCAAAGGGGATGACTATACACATTTTGGCATTTAGCTTGAGGCCATGGCTCTGGCACCAGTTGTCTGTTTTTATGAGGCCCTTTTGGAGGATGCTTGTGTTGGCTGGAGAGTCGATTATGGCGCCCAGTTTGCAGTCATCTGCGAACTTGGTCAGCCACAGTCCTTCCATGTTGGCCTGTATCTCCGAGAAATATATACCGAACAGGAAAGGTCCCAGGACTGAGCCTTGTGGGACACCACTTGTAACTGGTTTGGAGTCTGACATGGCTCCAGCAATTCTAACCATGTGGGTTCTGTCCTTGAGCCAGTTTGCAATCCATCTAGTGACATAGGGGTTTATATTTAAGCTGGTGAGCTTATCTATAATGCCCGAGTGGGGTATTGTATCAAAGGCTTTTGCGAGGTCCAGGTAGGCTGTGTGGACCACCATCCCCTCGTCAATGGCCTTGGTGACTGTTTCAAAGAAATCAACCAGGTTTAAGAGGAGGAATCTGCCCTTAAAAAAGCCGAACTGGGTAGGATCCAGTGTCTGTAGATCCCCAATATCTTTGTATATGAGGTCTGTGATGATCCTTTCCATAGCTTTGCAGACCAAGCTAGTCAGGCTTATGGGGCGATAGTTTCCAGGATCCGTTGAGGCACCACCTTTATGGAGAGGGACCACTGTTGCTGTACGCCACTCTTTGGGCACATATCCTGTAGTAAGGCTGAGATTGAACAGTAGTTTTATGTTTGGGTTTAGCTCTTCTTGGAGTTCATGTAGGACGCAGCCTGGGACACCGTCTGGTCCCATTGATGCTGTGTTTTTTGCTTTGGAGTGGGCGGCTCTTACCTGAGCATCTGAGATGTCAGGGGGGCAGCACTCTGCTGGGATAGATATTTGCCCTTTTGGTGGGGAAGTTTGCGCTGAACCTGTCAGCTAGGATGTTGGCAATGTCTGTGGGTTCAGTGTATTTTTTGTCATTTTGGACTAATTCTGAGCATATCTGGGAATTACCACCCAGGTTCGTAACATAACTAAAGAAAGCCTTGTGATTATCCTTAGTGTCCTGTGCAATTTTTCTCTTGAAGCTGGCCTTAGACAATCTTATGAGTGCCCATAGTTTTTTGCTAATACTGATCAGTGATGCCTTTCCCTTTTTGGGATTTTGCTCTATCATTTAGTAGCTTCCTCCTTCTATTGTATAGTTTGTTTATGGCTGGGGTCCACCAGACAGGACGTCTGCCTTTGGAGGATTGGGTCTTGGTTTTATTTGGGATCGCATGATCCATGCATTCCTGAAGGTGTTCATAGAATGCGTTTATAAAGGATTCTGCGATCTGGGCTGTATTTTCCACAGGCCCGGGTGCTTTGAAGGATTCCACCTCGGTTTTGAGGACTGTGAAATTTGCTTTAGAGAAGTTTTTCACTGTGGTTTTCTGGGCAGAGGGTGGGGTCGGGATGTGAATATCCAGTGAGATTAGTTTATGGTCTAATCTTACCAGTGAGGGATACACTTCTGGTCTGGAGCATAGAGTCCCCATGTTGGTGATGATCAGGTCCAGTATGTTTTCTCCTCTTGTGGGAGTGGTAACAAGTTGTTCCATAGCATTTGAGTTTATAAATTCTAGGAACCTTTGGGCTAGGGTGTTGGAGCTAGAGTAATGCTCCCAGTCTATGTTTGGGTAGTTGAAGTCACCCAATATAATGGTGTTTGGAGAGACCTTCATATTTTCCAGTGTTCTCAGGAAGGCTGAGTGGGGTTCCTGGGTTTGGGAGGGTGGTCTGTAGCAGGCTATAAACTGGAAGGCAGTTTTACCCACTGTTAGTTGCACATGGATAGTCTCTGATGCTTTGTGCTTTGCCACCAACCTGGAGGTGTGGGTATCTTTGATGAATATCGATACTCCCCCTCCTTTTGTGGTTCAGTCCAAGTTTTGGGGCTGAAAAGCATGGTATGAGGTATAACCTGGTAGTGCTGGGGTGCTCTCGAGCCCTGAGCCAGGTTTCTGTTACTGCACAGATATCGATGTTCTCCATGCTAAGGAGAGTTTTGAGTGCGTGCATCTTGAGGTTTAGACTTCTGGCATTGAGTAGCATTACTCTTAGTTTCTTATCCCTTGTGATACCTATGGAGGTGGGTTTGTCTTTTGAGCCTTGCCTAAAAAAGGCACTATGGGGTAGCAAGAGCCTTTGCCAATATCCGAAAGCCCAGGGTGACAGGTGCAAGCCGTCCCTAGTGAAGCATCATGGCTTGTCGAGCATATCATCCCAAGCTGACAGGCATTGGATCCCCTTTGAATGACACCAGTACTTAAGCCAGTTGTTGAAATTGATCATCTTGTCTTCATATTGTGGCATCATTCTTGGTGAGGGTAAGATGCTACTCAAGGTCAGGGTCATACCGGCCTGGGCTACATGCTCAGAGAGCTCCTTTATGTCTCTTTTCATGTAGTCCAGGGAGGTACGTCTCAGGTCATTCACACCAGCATGGACAATGACTGAGTCATATTTGTACTTGCCTTGGAGTGACCTGAGTGCTTGTGTTATGTGGATCCTAGCGCCCGACAGGCTGCTCACCGTGACCCTCTCCTTGTTCAGCCTGGTGAGCGGGACGTCAGTGTGCCTGACGATAGTCACCTATTACAAGTGTATCAGGTGTGTTGTTTAGTCTTAAGGGCTGTGACTGTTTGGCACACTGGCTTTGTGAGATATGTGTTGCACGTGTTTTGTTTTGGGGTAGCGGTTGCTTGGGTGTCTGATTTGGAGGTCTCTGCTGCTTAGGCATATCTTTATTTAGAGCCTCCGAGTATGTTTTTGTGTGATTATGTGTTTGGTTTGCTGTCGTGGTAGGTCTATGTGAGACTGGAATTGTAGTGAGTGTGGTTTCCTTCTCCTCCTGACTGGTTATGCCAGTACTGAGTTGAGAGAGCTTAGCCTCCAGTTTGGCTATATGGTTGCATCTCTCACATGTGTTGGAATTTGTTGGGAGGAGGAGTGGGTTGTCTGTGTACATGAGGCAGTTGTAACATTGCCTCAAGATTCCCAGATTCACCAGTTGGACCGGAGAGGAGATTGACAACTGACCTTTGGACATGCTAAAATAATATTGGGAATTCCTTAATAATTGAAAACAAGGGCCAGTGGGGAGTGAGGGTGTAGTGCTTTTAATTTTTAGTGCTGACTTATATAATTGGTTTAGTGAGCAAGTGCCAGGTAACTTAAGTGCAATGTGTTACAGGTAACGTAAATGCAAAAATGACAAACAGTAACTTTCTTTCAAGTGAAACAAGGAAGTAAGTACAGTAAGCAATGCAGCTATCACTAGTGATCCACAGAAGCGCTGAGAAGCCGCGTATTAGGTGGAATTAGCTTCCAGGGAAATAACAAGCAAACAAACAACAAGCATATAAACAAAGCTAGATTCAGCAGGCCTGGATCTAGTCTATGCTACAGCAAACATTTATATGTCAATATATATGTAGATAACTATAACTGTATGTGTGTATATATATATATATATATATATATATATATATATATATATATATATATATATATATATATATATATATATATATATATATATATATATATGTATATATATATATATATATATATATATATATATATATATATATATATATATATATATATATATATATATATATATATATATATATATATATATATATATATATATATATATATATATATATATATATATATATATATCTCTCTCTCTCTCTATATATATATATATATATACATACATATATGTTTAACATATGTTCAGAACATGGTGTGGAGTCATACCTCAGCACCAATAGTCTCGACCTCTTAGTGCAAGGGGATGTCATGTACGCACTGCAGGTATATATGTAGACTGTTGCTACTGTAACAGGGGCTGTCTTAACAGAAATGTTGTGTGTGGGAGGTCACATCTGCTATTGACATGTACGCCATCAGTTACAGACAGAGGTCATCATACTACAGTACCACTGATATCATAGTAATGGTCCTGTGGAATACAGCAGAGATATGGCCAATAAATCTGGACAGTCTGACACACTCTTGTCAGTCCAGAGGTATACACAGAACCCCTTAGTGCAAGACATGTGGACCAAGCCTGACAATGTGGATGTTAACAGCCATGTAAATGGGTATATCACAGAAATACTGGAATACATATGGCCACACAGGTTATGCATTCACACACTCCTGTCTGTCCTGACACATAATAACTGGTGGTGCAGAGGTCACATGGCCATGTACTACCCACTAGTTAGTGACACACATCTGTATAGCATCCCACTGCTTTGTCAGAAATACATGACAGTTATGGTGGCCCAGCAGCAGTACATCTGGCAAATATCTGGACATAACATCACACTGAGTAACTACACTATGCTGCTAGGCATGTAACAAAGCACTGTGCAAACTACAGGCAGATTGCCATAACACTGGCCTACATTTCTTATGGGGGAATACACATGTACCTGCAAATATAGCAGGCTCTACAGGCATGTCACAGCACAGTGTAACAGACACCTGTGTGAAAGTGCATACCCACAACCAATGTGAACACAGCCACAGCCACATTTGGTAAGCCAGCTTAATATTACAGTATATGGACTGTCTGGTCAACACCATCCGCATTTGTGGCACTCACACACTAACCCTATATATACTGGGCAACTACACAGTGTGGTCCGATGCCTGTCTGTGGTATGGGACATGTGTGTGTTTGGCCCTACAAGCATGTAAGCTGATAGGGTACCATACACTGGAGCAGCATGTAACATCAGATATAACAGGACCAAGAACAATAACATCTACCACAGTCTGTATACAGGCCAAGGTACATATTCGCAAAACACACACTGTCAACAATCACCATAAGTACACAGGCCTCAGTACTGCACGCACAACCACAGAATGCCCAGGTTATGTCCTGAAATATAACCCCTATTATACATAACATGTCTAGCAGTCTGATATCTCAGTGGGTTGTTATCAGATATGATGTCAATAAATAATGGTGTACAGAGCATATGCACCTCTTACTGCATGACATATTTACAAAGGTTGACAGAGTTGTGGCTGGAGGCACAAACACAGGGCCAATATTGACATGTTGCTGTGATAACCTCATACATTTACTGTTGTAACAGGGTTTGTGACATATGTCCATCGAGGGAAATTAAGTCAGTAACTCTCATAGCTGTCACCATGTACTGACTGCAGTCCTCAGACTATGCTTCTGCAGCTCTATGATAGGTAATCTGTGAGTAACATGAGACACATAAGGCTCCAAACACTGACCAGTCTGCAGATAACCTTACAGGTGGGAGTTTCCTCAAACACATAACACTGGCATGACAGGTATTAAATCATGTAGACCAGCCATATCCACACAAACCCTGTTAAACCAACACTACTCCAAATGCAGAAGAGCAAAGCTTAGATTCTGTAGTCATGTCTGGAACATCCCCCTCCTGTTTGTTGGCCTGTCTCCACAGTGTATGTTGTTAGAGGTATATCCCACTACCATCTGTGATGCTGTTTGCCAAACACAGACATGAAGGCCTGCTCACAGTGAATGAAAAGGGCCAACACCCACATGATGTTCCTAGTTATAGGAGTGTGTTACCATGCAATTGGCTATGGGAATGTTACCACAGCTGTTCCACATGCAATCAGCTCATGGGGGACTGCAATTCATGCACAGGCCATCAGCTGATCATGAGCATCACAAAAAGCACAAGCTGCAGCCTAAGCAAAGCAGGTGTACTTCTCCACATCCACCAGAGAGGGAGTGAGAGAGACAGACAGAGACAATGTAAGACAGAGAGGGGGTAGGAGAGTAAAAGCTAAACATGTTTGTGTCACACACTTACCAGTACGGGGATTCAAACCTCTGCCTGGCTATGTATTGCTATTACATGTCTATGCCATTATTGCATGTGCCACAGAGCTTACATGTTGGAGAGTTGTCCAAAGGTATATTTGACAGTGAGTGACATCAGCAGCAGTGATAAAAGTGGGATAAGGTATGTGTAGTACATGTGCTTGTCCACAAGAACAGGTGTCAAGGTCGACACAGCCACACTCTCTCAGGGACTCACACACATTATCACAGTTGTCAGAGTCTAACTAGCTAGTTTGCCACAATACAGTAATAAGCAGGTATCACTTGCACCACAGAGGTTATCAGGCTGATATATGGGCAAAGGGTATGTCAAGGTGTTTGACATCAGAAGGCATGCTTCAGTAGGGCAATGGGAGGTGTAGTGAGTGTGTATGGTGTCCAAATCATTATACTTCACACACACACAGACACAGGTTTACCAGTACTGACATGGATGGGTGCATTGCTTCACAGGTGTGTAGTGGTTGATTGTGCCAGAAGGCTGTACAAAACTAGGTAAGGGTATACCTTGGCATCAGGCCACATGACAATGGTCTGCAGTGTGGCTCTGGGGTGTAGTGTCTGGATTGGCCCACACAGGTGGGTATTGTATTCACCATCCACTCATCTGGGTTACTATTGTGGGTGACCAGTGCTGTGCAATGCTTGCCATGTATGTGTTCTATATTCCATAACATGTATGGTGTCTGGGATGTGCACACATCCCACATGCATGTTCTGTGACATTTGGAAGTGTACCTGGGGTGTCTGGGGCATGTTATTAGACAGATTGTTATCATCAGATGTGCCATGTGGTGAGAACTGGCAATGGAAACCAGGTTGACCCTGCACCTACATCAACAGCATGTTACAGGTATTCACTGGTGTCAGTGGCATCTGTCCATACAGGGTATGTGTATAAGGCATGGTATGTCCTTTTGGGTTACATTTGCTGGCTCTACAGTTGCTGCAGGCATCCAGTGGGGAAGATAGCGAAGGAGCACTGTATGCAATGATTTGCCTATTGTATGGATGGGGCAGGGTGCCATGTCCTCCATAGTCCACTGCAAGCAAACCATGGTTACTATCTGTGGGTAATATGCAGGGAACTACCAACATAGTGGTTGTTGCCTATGCAGAGTGTGTTTGTGTATGTTCCCCAAGCCATGATGTCACATGTAGGGGTATGGATTGTCTACTCCAGCCTCTCTGCTGTTTGACATCTGTTATCCTTGTAAGGTGGACATTGTGACATATAATAGGCCCACCATATAAGAAATTTGCAAAACCTGCTCCACAATGAGTCCTGTTATTACACACTCACAGCTACCTCCACACAGAATACTTATGACAAACACACACACACACACACACACACACACACACACACACACACACACACACACACACACACACACACACACACACACACACACACACACACACACACACACACACATACACCAGTTCTCACAGTTGCCATGTCTGGGATTAGAACACCTACCTAACTAGTACATCACACTATAGCATTATGCAGTTATAACACACACCATGGAGCTTACTGGGCTATTCCTTCCCCAGAGGTGTATATAAAAGTGAATGACATCAGCAGGCTTGCCAAAGTAAGGCAATGGAAGTTGTAGTGACTGTGAATGGCCCCAAAAGCATTGGCCCCTACACAGACAAACAAACACACACAAAATTTTACAGTTGCCATGGCTAGGATTAGAACTGCTACCTAACTAGTACATCACACTACAGCATTACACAGTTATAGCATGTGTCACAGAGCTTACTGTGCTATTCCTTCCCCAAAGGTGTACATCAAAGTGAATGACATCAGCAGGCTTGCCAAAGTAAGGCAATGGATGTTGTAGTGTCTGTGAATGGCCTCTAAAGCAATGATCCCTACACAGACAAACACACACAAAGTTTTACAGTGGCCATGTCTGGGAGTAGAACTCCTATCTAATAGTACATCACACTACAGCATTACACAGTTATAGAACTTGCCATGGAGCTTACAGGCTTACTCCTTCCTCAAAGGTGTACATCAAAGTGAATGACATCACCAGGCTTGCCCAAGTAGGGCAATGGAAGTTGTAGTGACTGTGAATGGCCTCAAAAGCATTGATCCCTACACAGACAAACAAACACACACACAGAGCTTTACAGTTGCCATATCTGGATCAGAACTCCTATCTAACTAGTACATCACACTACAGAATTATGTGGTTA
The DNA here is from genome assembly GCF_019279795.1 of Protopterus annectens. NCBI lineage: Eukaryota > Metazoa > Chordata > Ceratodontiformes > Protopteridae > Protopterus > Protopterus annectens. The sequence goes on along the minus strand of NC_056726.1, from coordinate 669,791,441 downwards.
TAGCATGCACCACAGAGCTTACTGGGCTACTCTTTCCCAAAGGTGTATATCAAAGTGAATGACATCAGCAGGGTTGGCAAAGTAGGGCAATGGAAGTTGTGGTGATTGTGAATGGCCTCAAAAGCATTGATCCCTACACAGACAAACACATAATGTTTTACAGTTGCCATGTCTGGGATTAGAATTCCTACTTAACTAGTACATCACACTACAGCATTACACAGCTATAGCACATGCCACAGAGCTTAGTGGGCTACTTCTTCCACAAAGATGTATAGCAAAGTGAATGACATCAGCAGACTTGCCAAAGAAGGACAATGGAAGCTGTAGTGACTGTGAATGGCCTCAAAAGCATTGATCCCTTCACAGACAAACACACACACACAAAGTTTTACAGTTGCCATGTCTGAGATTAGAACTCCTACCTAACTAGTACATCACACTACAGCATTATGCATGTATAGCACACGCCACAGAGCTTACTGGGCTACTATTTCCCCAAAGGTGTATTTCAAAGTGAATGACATCAGCAGGCCTGCCAAGGTTGGGCAATGGAAAGTGTAGGCCGTAGGTTCATAGGTTGGTACTAGGCTATCTGCCCTAGAGCCTATACATGCCTAGCCATGACAATTCCCTGGCTATGTCTTCCCACAATATTTACTTCCCTGGACCCCTGTCTAGTAGGGCAACTGACATGATCCCTGGGGTCAGTTACCTATTTCCCATCCAAACATCAAGGTTCATTTTGAAGAGAGCCAAAGAGGCACTCTGCTTGACATGTATGGACAGTCTATTCCAGAGTCTGGGGAATCTCTGGGTCAGGAACACATCCCTCCAGCATGTATTGTTCATTGTGATGACAAGGTTTGGATCCCTGGAGCATGTGGCTGTGAGGAATTTGGATCTCTTTAAATGCAGCATGTCCAACAGCTCTGGGTTTGACATGACATTGTATGTTAAGCAAAGATCGCCTCTGAGTACATGATATGTGACAGAGTATAGCTGGATGATTTTCAGACGGTCAGCATAGGGCATCTGGTTTAGGCCTGTGATTCTTTTAGTGATGTATGTCTGCAGCCTTTCTAGTTGTTGCAGATGTCTTGTGATGTACATACCTAATGGGCCATTGTAGTCTGTACTGGGTCTACTGAGAGATGACTACAGTGGGACAATGGTCTCCTTTTTCCTGGATGTAAAGCCCTTAGTGATGAGGTGCACCACATAGGTGGATTTCCTAACTGTTGTGGCAATGTGGTTATCAAAGGTGAGACCACTGTTCACCTGTGTCCCTAAGTCTCTTATCACACTTTAGGTGTTTAGTGTACTGCCACCTATGTGGTACTTCACAGGTACATGTCATTTCCCATAGGGGATAACTATAAATGTATTGGCATTGAGCTTGAGGCCATGGCTCAGGCACCAAGCATCTCTTTTTGTAAGGCCCTTCTGTAGAATATCCACATCATGTGGGGATTAAATATTGGCTCCCAGTGTGCAGTCATCTGCAACCTTTGTTAGCCAGAGTCCCTTAGTGTTGACCTGTACTTCAGAGCAGTAGATGCCAAACAAGAGCTGTGTCAGGACTGAACGCTGAGGTACTCCAACTGTCACTTGTCTGGGGCTGGAGTTGGTGTCACCTACTTTTACAGTCAGGGTTCTGTCAGTACAGCAGTTGGAAGACCATCGGGTGACATAGGGATTAATGGCTAGCTTGGTACATGTATCAATGATTCCCAACTGGGGTATGGTGTTGAAAGCCTTGGCAAGGTCCAGGTAGGGTGTCTGAACCACATTACCCTCATCCACATCTCTGGTGACTGATTAAAAGGTGTCAGTCAGGTTCAGGAGACATGATTGGCTCTTCACAAACCCAACCTGGGTGGGGTCCAGTGTTTACAGGTTGCCAGTGTCTTTGTTTATAAGTTCCATGATAATACATTCCATGGACTTGCAGATCAGGCACATCATACTGCTGGGGCTGTAGTTCCCAGGATCCAAGGTGGATTCCCCCCTTGTGGACTGGGTTAACTGTAGCTGTACGCCACACACTGGGCATGAAGCCTGAGGTGTAGCTATGATTAGACATGGCATGTAGGTGAGGTGGCAGTTCATTCTGTAGTTCATGTAGTACACAGCCTGGGATGTTGACTGGTCCCATGGATGCTGTTTTCTTAGCTCTGGAAAGTTTGTTTTTTACCAGTGTGACCATTATTACCAGAATCTGGCAATCTTTCAGTGTTGAGATGGGCCCTTTCAGGGTTGGGAGTGGGGTGCAGCTGGCACTGAATTGATCTGACAGGATATTGGCAATATTCTTGGCAGCAGTATATTTAATACCACCCTGTTGTAGCTCAGAGCAGATCTGAGCATTGCCATTTATATTCTTGACATAGCTATGGAACAGCTTGGAGTTGTCTTTGGCATCTTTGGCTATATTATGTTCTTAACTAGCTTTGGAGGATGTTATGAAGGATCTAAGATTATTACTGAGGCTGTTAAGGGAGTATTTTGCATCCTGGAAATTCCCTCATTTCTGCAACGGTTTCTTCCTTTTGTTGTACAGTAAGTTTATGGCAGGGGCCACCACATTGGCTTTCTTTTCTTGGTGGGGAGCATCTTGGTTCTATATTGGATGGCATGATTCATGCACAAGTTGATGTGCTTGTACAGTGCCTTCTTGTAGGATTCAGCAGTTGTCCTTTCAGTTCCCATTTGTATGGTTGTCATGACATTAGTCATGTCTGACATGTGTAGCATGATGTTAGCTTAGGAGATGTGTGTTATGGAGGTTTCCTTACTGAGATGTGGGGGAGGGATGTGGATGTTAAGTGTGATTAGCTTATGGGCAGACCTGACCACCGATGGGGTGACCATGGGTGTGGAGCATTGATTTCCCATGTTGGTAATGACCAGGTCTAGGATATTTGAGCCCCTGGTGGGACTATGGGTTACTTGATCCAGGGCATTGGGAATTATGACTTCCAAGAACCGTTGGCCCACGTGTAGGTACACAAGTAGTTTTCCCAGTTAATGGCTGGGTAGCGTAAATCACCCAGTATTAAGGTGTTTGGTAGTATCATAATATTTCCCAGTATGTTTCGAAAGGTGTAGTGGGAATCTTGGGCAATGGTGGGGGATCTGTAGCAAGTTATAAAATTTGGATTGCAGTCTTACCTAGTGTTAGTTGCACCGGGGGTATTTCAGACGCATTCTGTTGAGCAAGTAGCCTGGTGGTGTGAATATCCTTGGTGAATATGGACACACTTCCACCTTTAGTGTTCTGGACCTGGTTTGGTGGCTGACAGGTGTGGTGAGAGCTGTACCTGGTATTGCAGGGCTGCTTTCTGGAGCCCAGGATCAAATCTCTGTTACTGCACAGATATCGATGTTCTCCATTTTTAGGAGTGCCAAGTGACTGTGAAAGCCACAAAAACATTGATCCACGCGCGCACACACACACACACACACACACACACACACACACACACACACACACACACACACACACACACACACACACACACACACACACACACACAGCCCTCTACAGTTGCCATGTCTGGGAATAGAACCCCTACCTAACTAGAACATCACACTATAGCATTACGCAGTTATAGCATGCACCATGGAGCTTATAGGGCTACTGAATGACATCAGCAGGCTTGCCAAAGTGGGACAATGGAAATTGTAGTGAGTTTGAATGGCCTCAAAAGTATTGATTCCTACACAAACACACACAGTTGCCATGCCTGGAATTAGAACTACCTACCTAACTAGTACATCACACTACAGCATTATGCAGTTATAGCACACGCCACAGAGCTTATAGGGTTACTTATTCACCAAAGGTGTATTTCAAGGTGAAAACATCAGCAGGCTTGCCATAGTAGGGCAATGGGGAGTGCAGTGTGTGTGCACAGGCCATAAACCATTCATCTGGAGGCAGACACACAACACTCAGGCACACACAGGTTTATATTTCACAAGTACGTGTATACAATTGCTAGATGAAAACTGACTTGTACAGTCATGTTACACAGTTATCACAAGCACCACAGACACTATAGTGCTGAGGGATACCAGAGGCAAATGTCTACAGTGATTGACATTTTCAGATCATGTGGTTTTAGCCATTTGGATATGTGCTGGGTGGGACAGGCCTCATGATGGGATGCTCTTTGTCACTGTCTGTCACTCTCTTCCACACATCTATGTATGTGTAATTTTGGCCTATTATAGTGTATTGTCCTTCGATATATGTATGTATTCCTATCCAATGTGAGCAAAGCATGACTGGTGTGCAATGAGGACTGTGTGCACAAACATCTGTGACTGTCAGATATGTATAGACCACTGTTGTTGCCAGACATGGGCTTCATTTCTGCAAGTGTGGGAGCATGCCCAGTATGACTTTCTGTACTGAATGTGTGAATCCATTCCAGGTAGGTTGTACTCCAGTGCCAACCTTTGTGTTCTACACCTACAGCTAGCAACCTGTTTCTGTGGGATATCTGTAGATCGGTTGACAATATGGGGTCAAATTGGGCAAAGGATAGTGGGTTACTGTAGGTAATTTTGTCTGTGCTGCGTCTGCTGCCTTGTCTTGTAGCAGAGATATTCAGACATATGTACTGTTTTACACTGTGATGATTTATGCCATCAACTACTGTGAGGTATACATATTTGCTTGCAGTAATTTCCTGGGAAACACAGGGTGAATGCAACTATGTCCAGTATTGTGGTCTGCAGCCTACATATTCTTGTGCAATCATGCCATTCTGGAGGGGAAGCTGCAGACACTTGCTGATGAGTTTGTGTAAATGGTTCAGCATGTTGGTACAGTGATGGCTGAGGATCCCATGCTTGTACATCCATCGACGTGACAGTATGGCCATATCCTGCTGTGTACCTCACAGCTGTACAGATTCACACAGGTTACCCAGAGGCAGGGGTCATATTCCTGGACATAACCCCTTCACATTGTGGTTTATGAGCAGGTTTGTAGCCACCCATTTCTGTGTTTGCATCCAGGGACAGTATGTGCACACGGCTGTTTCCGACTTCACACACTCCATGCCATCCATGCTCCTACCCCCCCCCCCCCAATTATTCTATCCTCTTCCAAACATTATGCAAACATTATCTGATAAGTTCCCTATAGTTATCACTCCATCCCAGCAGTAATTTGGTGTTGGTCCACAGTTCATGCAGGAAGACATGGTGGACATGTTACTGGGATTTGTCGACATGGTCTTGCATTTGGGTTCTGTGGACTGTGTTATGTTGTTATTTGGGAATCCATGACATAACATACATTGGCAGTACGGGTGAGACACAGGCCTGTGGCAGAGGACTGTAGGGGATTTCATAGTGATGCAGGCCATCTGTAGCAGGCTGTTGAATTGTGTAATTCCTACAGTCCCAGACTGCAGGACACTATATTCCCATGGGGTGACAGGGTACATACGCACGGTGTTAATACCAATACTTTCTGTCAATATTGATCCAGTGGTGTGGATGCTGGAAGGGTGCTGCTTACAGCTAGGGACACACCTGCATGGGAGACCACTTCTGCATGCTGCATTCTGTGGCTATTGCCATACAGAGGTGGGGGTCATATTGTACTCATTCCCAACAGCAGGGATAAGACCTGTGAGGCACCGGTAGGTGATGGTGGGGTGAGCTGGGTGCATGTGTGCTATGGACACTACTTGCATCTGACTCACAGATATACATGGGGCATTCCACTTATGCTGGCTTACACAGGGTCATCAGCAGTTTCTCAGTACTTCATACCTGTGACCTTTGTGGTCTGCCATAGGTTGGCAGATGACATCAGTATTCCTTACTACAAACCCAACTAATGTGCTGCTAACCTGTATGTACAATTCCAATGGTGTATCCATTTGACAGTAACATATTATAAACTGTCTGTCTGGGGTACTTCCACCTGTGTACTGTTTGTATGTCTGGGCCCACATTCATGCCATGTCCATCTTTCAGATGGTGACAGATATTAAATCCAAACATTTACTATGGCTTACTGCTGGAATGTGTTTTGCTGGGATGCATTGGGTTTGGCACTGCAGCTGTGAGAACTTGGCCCTGTCATCGGCAGTACTGGCGAATGGCCACCAGGACAAACCTTACCATGCCTACATGCTGACCACTCTCACACAATATACAACATACACCAAACTAATACACACAGCCCTGCATATTGTACACATGCTACAATCTGTCCTGCTACTTTGGCCGGCTCAGGTAATCTGTGCTCCACTGTTATTATACCTACACATACATGTTTCTACATTTCTACATAGGATTGTGGGGGGGCACACCTGACAACTGTACACATTTGCTATGACTGTACTGGTATTTCAGGTACTCCCTTTCATTCTGTATTCTGACCTCTCATGCAGACTAGAGGCATGTCAGTGTACTACAGTTCTTAGGTTTGATTGACCTACATTTCAGTTTCAGACTTCTTACCCTTCAGAACTAACATCCCACTGCCTGACCTGTTGTAGTCTGCTGCGTAGGTCTGGAGGGGGTCTGTTATCCATAGCCATCAATCAGAGACCTTAGAGCAGCTTTTGTTTGTATTTATCTACACCTGTCCTGCTGGCTGAGACTGTTGTTGGGTATGTGAGCCTCCCTGACTGGCATGTGTGTGTCCTATGGGCACACATTTGGCCCACCACATTTCCTGCAGTGAGTTTTGTCACCTTGTCTAGTACTGGCTACTATGGTGACACCAGTATTTGTTACAGATTTCATGCTGCCACTATAGGTGTCGACTATCTGCTGGCTTCCCATTCAGCCACCTGACTCCCTTGCATGCTCACATCCATACCATATATACAAGTAACAAAACATACTACTCCATTCAGCAATTGATAGGGAGAGTGACTTACCTTGTGGCTGTGCCAGTATTGAGGATGGTGCTGGAGGGCTGACTATGTCGGATGCACATAGTACACTTCCTATACATGGTTAAGCACAGGTAGTGTCATGTTTGGCATCCCTTTTACTGTATGTGCGAGTCAGAGTGAGGTGTCATTCTCTGGGTTCCTACCGTGTCAGTGTATGTGCTATGCATTGCCTCTTTGCCAAGCCCTGGGCATACTGGGCATGCCTCCTTCTGCCTACTGGGGCAGGCTCAGGTTGTTCCTCCTCTGAGTCACTCTGTGTCTGTGCAGGTCTTGGCAATGGTGGGGGGCTGTTTGGCCCTGTCCCATGCTGTTCCTGCTGCAGCTGTTTCTGCAGGATCATATTGTGTAGCATGGCAATGTAAAGAGTGCTTGGCAGCTTCAGACACACCTCCTTGCTTACGATGATAATTTGGGTACATGTAGCTGGTGAGTACTGCAAGACTCCACCGGATGTGTCCAGGCACCGGAACCATGACTTGAGCATCCCAAACACATGCTCTATTATGATGCTTACGATGATAATTTGGGTACATGTAGCTGGTGAGTACTGCAAGACTCCACCGGATGTGTCCAGGCACCGGAACCATGACTTGAGCATCCCAAACACATGCTCTATTATGATTCTGGTCTGTGCGTGTGCCTCATTATGGAGTTCTTGTTCGGGTGAGTGTGCATTTGTGATGGGTGTCATCAGCCACGGCTCCAGTTCGTAACCGCATCCCCCACTAGGTGGCCATAAGGGATGTCCCCAATGGCAAATCTCTGGTACAGCTGCGTCATAGGCCAGATGAGGGAGTCGTGATAGCTTCCAGGGCTTCCATGCACATTCATTATAATGCCCTGGACATCGCACATGACCTGGCAGTTGATGGAGGGGAAGCCCTTGGGGTTGATGTAGACCCTACCCCGCTCACCGGGTGGTGCTTTCATGTGTATATGCATACAGTCTATAACACCCACTACCTCAGGGTATTCTGCTATTTGGTGGAAGAGATGCATATTGCTGGTCAACGTCTCATGGTTGTTGTGGAAATATACATACTCACCGACATGTGCTGACATGGCATCCAGGAACTGGTGGAGTACCCTGGATACTGATGCCTGTGAGATCCCCATGATATCCCTAGTTGGCCTTTGGAAGGTACCTGTGGCTAGTATTCTTAGGCCTACACATATCTTGGTATCTACTGGGATGGGTTCCCCTCTGTTGGTTCTGTGTGTGAGGAGTGGCCGGCACATCTCATCAATTTGCTGTACGAGGTCACTGTCCACCCTATAGTGCTCCACTATCTCCAGCTCATGTAGCCCCTGGTAGGTTACCCTGGGTCTGTACACTCTTCGCCTTCTCCTCACTGTGGGTTGGTTGTCAGCATTTTCATACTCACCACCCTCAGCCTCTTCCACATGTTGATTTATGAGAGCTTCTGCAACCCCTGTTATTTTGTTGCTTTTATTTGGTAAAATTTCCCACTTGTGTACACCGGTGGTGTAGAGTTTGTGAGAAAAAAACAGAGGGAAAGGTGTTTGCATAGTTTATAGTGGTGTGCTGGGCTGGGCTGCTGCCTGTGTAATTGGCTGATTCTAATACATTTCACCTGCCAGTTATGCTAGTTCTCCTTGATTACCTTCCTACTGCTGTTTATCCTTCCCATTGCCTTCCTGTTTAAGCCCCAAGGCATGCCATGCAAACCCCACGCTCAGATGTGCATGGAGCTGCTATTTCCTGGTTTACTTTTTTTTCATTTAAAACATGGTGTGTGCACCCATTTAGGCAATGTAAAGAGTGCTTGGCAGCTTCAGACACACACCCTTGCTTAATTCTGCTAAGCTAAGGGCAAACCGGAGCCACAGGGCTCCAATAAGATTACAGTATGCCTGACGCACCCCTCTATGATGTCAGCTAGCTCTTAGGCTTGCAACATGGTGTTCCTGCACCTACACGGTTGGGTTCAGTATCATTCCCCTCATTTGCATAGGATTGCATCCTAATGCCTAGTTACATGTCTGACACTGAGCCTTCCCCCTTAGCAACCACTGTTTACTGGCCATGTTGTCTTCTGCCTGCCATTGAGTATAATGGCAATATTGTGATTTTGGATATGGAATGCTTTTTTCAAGGTTTTTTTTTATCTTTGGGCCAATCCCATTTGCGCGCCACTGCCCTACGCTTAAACGACCGCAATCAGCCAAAAAAAAAATAAAGTTATTTTTTTAAATTTTGCAACTGTTTTCCATGCCAATAGCCATATATTTGGCCATTGGCATGCTTCACTTGTTATATACAACCTTTATTTTGAGCTGTCATGGCTCTGTTTTGTAGTTTGCAGAAATGCACTCGGTTACTAACTGAGTACATTTCTACAGATTTCACTAGTCTTGCACGGCCAGTTGCCAGGTTCTTGGATTGCAAATTCAACTCATTTGCATGGTTTTCACCTGCAAATGGGATAATTTGCATACAGGAGCTGTGTCTGTGCAGGAATAGTGCAGGAGCGCTCGTGCACGTCCCGGGAGCTTGTTCCTGGATCTCTCGGCGTCCATATTACCTCCAGCATCTCCTGCACTATTCCTGCACGCCGTGCAGAGCTTGCTGAATTCTGCCCATTGAGTTTAAGAGATTAGGAAGATATCAGAGCATGTGTACCAGTGAAATCTCTTATCACATGTTCAGCACAGAGGATTACTATGTGCCTTGAGACAGGGATACCAAGAAATTCACCTAGAGAGTGAAGCTCAGGAGATGAATTTCTTGAAATCGATGTTCACAACATGAAATAAGGTTGGTTATGATTACCAATATACACAATCATAATGCTTTGTAGTACATGGATCTTTATCTGCTCCATGTAGGATATAGAGTTTTATCTGCACCATATACTGCCCATTATAGAGAGAAAAAAGTGTAGATGTGCAAAGTGATTCTCCAGCTTTCAAACAGACAAATAGGGAAAAATTAAGTGCCTCGCTGGAAAAAAAAAAAACTTCTTTAAAAGCTGCTAAACACATTGTTCCGACTTGCTTTTTGTTTACGTGTGGCAAAGTATCAAACAGCTTGTAAAGCTGCTTTAATTTCTGCTGCTGTTCTTTGCTAGACAGCACTAATCCCTTTCATAGGACACGATCTTAACAGTGCTTAGGGATGCTTATCTAAAGCTTGTCTTGTTAAGCACCTTTCTAACACTAGGCAAGCTTGCCTTTTCTAAGAAATTTTGCTTTCTGATGTTTTTTTTATTTTTATTTTTTTGTCACAGCACTATGTACACTAATACAGAAAATTGTTTTCTGAAAGGTGCAATTTTTGTGAACTTAAATAGACCACTTGAATTTATTAATCACGATAAGCTTCTGTCAAAACTTGAAAGCATGGGCTTTGTGAAGGTACATTTAGATTGTTATTGGTAGGAGTATCCCAGATATGAAAATCTTTAAGAAAGGAATCCTTTATAGTTTCAGATTAGGAAATATTGTTTTGAGTTTTCATTAATGATTATATCTTGGCCCTGTCTGTATACAGATGATCGGATTATATTCAGGGGTGCCAGAAGCAGCAATAAGGTACAGTTGGACTTCCAAAAGGAATGTGATATCCTGTAGCAGTGGCTGTTAGACATTAACCTAACTGTGAATGTGAAAAAAAATGGCAATAATTTTTGGCAACCCCACCACCAAAGAAAATCAGGCAAAGATTTTTTTTTGAGGATATTATAGGTCTCTGAAGGAAAAAAAACAGTTATGTTTTAACAGCACAAATTCTTGAGAGTGGGGTTTGTCCTAGTTCCACGTATTAGTTTTGTGTTACAAACTGTATCAGTTGTTTTTGAAGCAGCTCAAGATGACCTACAGATTAATGAGTATAATTAGGCCTGTATCCAGAAGGGCCATTAGCGTGCATCTAGTTATATCAATGTGCCTGGGGTTACCCTTAATTCATCACACAATACTGCTGATCTTCAAACTGCAGTTAAGAAGATCTGTAGGTTTATCTCATTCTGATCCCTACAAGCACCATCTACTTTCCCTAGGGAAAACACAATAGTTTCTGGACACTGCTGAGCACTATCTCATTTCCCTAGGGAAAACATGGAAGTTTCCTAACAGTGCTCATTTCACTTTGGTGCTTGTCCCACTTATTCAGAATTGTCCCTCATTAACTTACATGTTTGAAACTATGTCACGTTATTATGACTTAAGAATCCAGCTTCAGAGGTCCCCTAAAGTTAGCTTTAGGTAAAAAAAGTGTTCAAGAAGCTTCTCCCAGCTACATGGAATGAACTGTCCTGACAGGTTATGAAATGCTTACTGTTGTAATGCATTCAAAGCTAAATTAGTGGGGGGAAACGATCAGTGTTTCATGGATAATAGTCAATTGCCTCACCCCTATGGCTGCATGTCTTAGTTAGCCATGCATATATAATATAAACATTGTGGACATTTTTTTCTTACCTGCATAAGTGGAATTTCTTCTTGTCCTTGTAAGCGCAGGATTTTGTAACAGCTAGTATTATCTCATAGGCTCATAGGTGATTACTAGGCTAATGGCACAGGAGCCTTTACAAGTTTAGCCAATAATACCCAGGCTGTGAAATATTATGTCTTAATTCCCCAGATATGGCATGTGGTAGTGTCATGGTAGTGGATATTTGGGTATTGAAGCCCTGAGTCATTTTACAGACTGTCTCTGTCCATAAGGGACATGGACATCAGTCTGGGAGTGAAGTTACAGTTCCCCATCTATTTATCCAAATTCTTTCTGAAGAGGGTGAGGGATGCAAATTGTTTTATGAAGATGGGAAGTTTATTCCATAGACAAGGTAGCGTTTGGGATATAAATCTGTCTTTCCAGCAAGTTCTGTTACAGTCACATATAAGGTTCAGGTTCATGGAACTTGTTATCCTTGTATAATTTTTCTTAGAGATGTGTAATATTTTCATCAGGGCTGGATCAGAGAATGCCTTAGTATGGATTCTCCAATTATTAATGTACCTCAATGATATCTATTGTTAATACCCCTAAAGCTTATCTTGATTGTACCTCTAATGCACACTTTGATTTTTTTCTGTATTTTGTGGTTGTTATATATGCATTATGTGTACCATTATACACATTATGAAGTGCATATATTTTATTTGTGCCTTTGGCAAGATTTGTGACTAAAAAGAACCTCACACTGGCCCATCATGCCTGGATAGCCAGCAAAATTTAAATAAACTATATGGGTCTAGTATCTGAAGGACTTTTATTCTGAAAAAAAAATAACAAAGAGCTCCCCCATCTAGCTATCTGCAATGGCATCTTAAAGTCATTCATTGCTAGATGTCAATTGTTTACATGTCGAGAGATATGCCAAACATTGTACCTGCTATATGGGTAATGATGCTATTTTTGTGCAGTTGTGAATTACCATGGACTGGGCCCTAACACCATTATGCTACATATACTGTATGCAGTGGTGCCATTGATGCTTCATGGCAAATTAGTACACTGTGGGCACAAATATATACCACCATACTTCACACAACGTGCTCAGTAATGCCAGTCAGTGACATGCCATGCTGAATTACCATACGGTTGTTGCTGGCACATACTCCTGCACCAGTCAGACTATGCTCTGCCAAGTCAGCAATGTATCACAGAAAAGTACTGGATGTTGTGTGCTGGTGTACATTCCTGCTGTTCATAATATGACTAATGTCAGTGATACACCAAGGTCATTTACATTTAGGGAAGGTATTTGTGTACAACCCTTACTACTTAGAATATGTCCAATATTGCCAGCAATGTACCATACTAAACTGCAATATAGTTGGCACTGGTGTATACTCCTTATTATCCAAAATATGTCTGATATTGCTAATTATATACTATGCGGAACTACCATGTGGAAGGCATGGGAACGCTTCCCATATTACTCACAATGTGCCTAATGACACCAGAGATATCCTGTGGTGTAAAGCCACACATTAGGTCCAGCACACACTACGTGACTACTAGTTATGTGCATCAAACACTAAAAGTGAGACACAATGGTGAATTACCATGCAGAATGAGCTGTGACATGCCCCTATAATACCCATAGTGCACCTCACAGTAGCAGGGACATGCCATGTTTAATCACAGTTGATGCTATTTCACACCTTCATATTATCTACTGTTTTTCTTATGATGCCAGTAACGTACCATGCTGAAATACTTATGTACAGTTGGCACTGATGTACATACCCAAACTTCCCATTATGTATCACATCATGTCAGTGATTTTTCATGAGAAATGCATTAGGAGCTAGACTCCCTGTACTACTCACACTGCTCCTAATGTCAACAGCTATTCATCAAACATACATATGTCACATATAATATGCACATATGATATACACATACATGGGAATGCACTTGTGCAAACATATAACATGCATTTCTAACTCATTGTGTTGTACGTGGAGCCTGTGATCCCACAGGCATTGTGCTCTGCATTTGTTTGGGTAGAATCTGCTTCTGTAAAACAAGTGTAAAGTGTCTGTGATGACTGGCAGACCAGGTATATGAATGCCACATACAGACACACACACACACACACACACACACACACACACACACACACACACACACACACACACACACACACACACACACACACACACACACACACACACACACAGTATGCACATGTTGAAGACTATCCTTTTTCAGTCCGTAGTTCTGCATATTTTTCATGGCACTACTTCCTAGTTTGGTATATGCTGACATTCATGATCAGGTCACTTGTGATGCTACACCATCTGTGGGCTAAGGGCCCCTAGTGATTCATCTCAAGATGGGCAGGCAGGCAGCAAGAATTAAACGATACATGTTCAAAAAGCAGGCATGTCTCCTAGATGCCCCACACCAGTGCTTGAATTTTCCTTAGCTGTGTAATCCCTTTAGCAGCTTTTGCCGCATTCTAGACTACAATATTAAGTAAGTTTATTGGTGCTATAGACAGCAAAATGGCAGACACAGGAGGAGCATATGGTGTACTGGTAGCAGCACACTGCCATTTGTCACTTAAGCCTCCTGTCTTTTGTGACATTAGTTCTGCAGTACCAGGCTATTCCACTGTGGAAGCACAAATGCATTGTGTATCCATTACAAGTTAATTGGAATAGTGCTGTATCTTTATTTCAGGATATCTATGTATGGACTGTGAAAGTTACATGACCATCAACATGGCTTGTGAATAACTTGCACAGGAAAAATGTCATCAGCTAAAACTCTCCAGAGACATCCTGTACAACCACCCAAACTAGTTTAAAGAACATGAATACCTTACTAGCCAAATGCTTCATCACATCCCTAACAATCATATTATATTATCTAAACAAATAAGAAATGCCATGTTGCTCCATTAACAAACAACACAGACAGTAGAACACAGTTGTGATGTAATACACTTTATTGGACCAACACAGATTTTGCAATTCCTTGAGTTTTTGGCTTAGCATGATCCCTTCATCCTGATGAATGGTTTATGCTAGCCAGAAGGACTGAGCAATTGCCAAACCTATGTTAGTTCAGTAAAATGTATTGCATCACATCTCTATTCCAGTGCGTTAGGTTTTATAACACCACAAGATTTTAATTAACATTAAGATTCATTCCTTACTCTCACAAGCTGTTCTCCCTTTAAAATCTGCATCTGCCAATACATTCTTCCACTAGATTAAATCCCACTTTGGGAATGCACAAAACACTAGACTGGCTAGTAACCAATTAACCAATTATGCTGCCAATATCCACCACACACACATATAAATTCTGGTAGTAAGTAAATAAAACAACCTTTGATCCTTCCTGAAAAATTGAGAAGCCCTCCTCCAAGCTGAACATGAAACATTACTATTCTTTAAAACAAGTACTTCCTATCTAACATATTAAGAATTAAAGCTCACACCACTTAATCCTTTTCCTAGTTTACTCTTAACTTCCAGCATGTGTTAGGAAAAAATGAGAACAATATTGAAAGTAGCAAACATAACAAAATGTGCCTGTGCTAAAGTCAGACGAGACTCGCCCAAATGCCAACCTAAAGCACTCTAGAAGTAATTTAGTTATCTTCTGGGTACTTTGTACATCTTGGAAAAATGACACAGAGGATTAAGGGTAGGAGCTGGTAGAAGCTGCTTCCTAGCAGGAATAGCATAAGCATTGGCTGAACTATTTCAGGTTTTGATTTTCTCAGTCTCTATTTGACCACTGTGTGACTCTAAGAAAGTCACTTAAAGTATTCTGGGACAATTGGGAAATTGGGCTCAGCTCCTCAATGATCTCCTGGACTGTATGCTCAGTAACTACCTATGAACTTATAAGATACCTACCCACCCCCATCGACACTACATCATCTTTCAGAAGCAGAAAGAACAAGCACTTACTTTTCTACTACACAGGAACAAATTCACTAATACTGCCATCTCAAGTAATTCAACTCTCCTTGATCAATTTAATCTCCTTAATTTCCATGGCTGTTTCAACTAAAACATCTAGTAGGTATTAAAATGGATCAAAGCCATCAAGTCAAACAGGTATCCATGATGTGAAGTCTACCTCAATGTTCTCTACATCTATAACACATTTATTGCAATTCGCTACAACATATCAACATACCTATCTCAAAGAACTGATACTTTTCCTGAATTATGGAAAGCATTCATCAATACTCCCACTCTTAAAATCTCTAACCATTTATCACCAGACCAACAGTACCCAATATTAGTATTACCTACCCTGTCAAAAATTCTAGAAAATGCTATATCTGAACAGGCAAGGAAACATCTTGACTAAAACTATCTACTGGGTATAAACTAATGTTGCATATAAAAAAGGGGATTAACATATTGTTTTCAGACCTAACCTATAAACATAGGAGAAAAAGCTGTTTAAGTATACCAGTTTTCATTGACCTTGCTTAAGCCTTTGATACAGTCTGTCATCACAAACTCTTGCTAATATCACCACATTTTAGTTTAAACAAGATCAGACAAAACTGGCTTCAGCAATATCTACACATATCATGTAACTTGTCTTATCACTTGTTCAGCTCCTCATCCAAAACACACCACACAGGGCTCAGTACTGGAACCTTTTCTATATGTCCTCTTTGTTAACAACTTATCTAGCTTCATAATCACACACGACTTTCTGCTTTATACAGATCACAGGATCATAGAGGATTACTGGCAAGCCTTTTTACGCCTTGCCATGCTTCCCAAAAATGTTAAACAGGTTTTGGTCCCATAGTTTTTGGGGGTATATATATAACTTGGGCATGAGTGGCTGACCATTTACAAGTTATCTCTCTCTCTCTCTCTCTTTCTCTCTCTCTCTAAGAAAGACCTAGGTGCCAGACCAGGGATACATTTAAAACCTCCCATTCACTGATCCAATTTGTATGGAATAGGTCAGGGAAGAAATCTAATTCATGTGGATTGGAAGTTTGTTTCACAGAAGGGACAGCTTCTGAGACAAATACCTGCCCCTCCAGCATGTCTTATTTATGTTGCAGATGAGGTTTAAGAACCTGGATAAGGTGGTTCTGATGTTATTTTTTTTTGCAGATATGCATCATGCCCATTAAGGTTGGATGAGAGGATACTGTGTAGGTCAAATACAGATTGCCTCTTAGCAACTTGTAGGAGAACTAGGATAAAGATAAAGATTTAAGCAATCTACATAGGGCAAGTTGATTGCACCATGTATTCTTTTTGTGAGGAACCTCTGTGAATGCTCCAGTTGTTGTATATGTCATACATATGGAAGGGAGCATTGATTTCTATGATGGGTATAATAAGGGATCAATTACAATGGAACAAAGACATCTTTGGATACTAGATACAATACCTTTGCTTATACTGTAAGTTGTACAACATAAAAAGATATCCTTACAGCAGTAGATGATGGTCAAAGACCAAGTCACTGTCCACATGTTCCTAAACTCCTGACCACCAGGTCTATCTCAGTGGTGTATTATCAGTGTAATAATTTGCGGGGTGGCTGTCTATCTGAAAGAAACTATTATGGACTTTTCAGCACTGAGATTTAAACTGTGACTTTGGCACCAATTATTAGACATTATCATGGGTTTTGGGAGGGTTCAATAACTGCACCTAGTTTGCAACTGTCTGTGAACTTAGTCAGCCAAAGAACTTTGACACTAACCCTGTGGGACACCATTGGTGACTGACCTTTTTGTGGAGGTAGAATCTCCTGTCATGACTTCTTGTATCTCATCTGTGAGCCAGCCAGCTACCCAGTAAGTGATGTAGGGAGTTATACCTAATTTTGTGAGTTTGTCTTTAATTCTTGAGTGGGTATTATGTTGCATACTTTGGCCAGGACAAGGCAGGCAAGTATGCACTATTTACCCTCATCCATTCCTCTGGTGACCTCATTAAAGAAGTCCACCAGGTTGAATAGGCATGAACTTCCCTTCATGAAACCAAGCTGAGTTAGAGCCAGTGGCTGAAAGTTTCATTTGTCATCATTTATCAAATTTATGACCATTCTTTTCATGGCTTTACATATGAAACTAATCAGACTTACTGATCGAAAGTTTCCCACATCTGTGGATGACCTACTCTTATGCAGTGGGATAACAGTGTCAGTCCCCCATTCATTTGACTTGAAGCCTGCATGGGTGACTATGATTAATTAGTGATTCTAGTAGGCTTGATAGGTCATGATTCATTCTGTTAAGGAGGTATCCTGAGAAACTGTCAGGTCCCATCAATGCAGTGGTTTTGGCCTTGGAGAGTGCATTGAGAATTTGTTCCCTAGTAATAGTCAGGGGAGTAATAGTTGGGGTATTTCTTGAGTGGAGTCCAGGGGTGAGAGAAGGAAAAAACTGGAGCTGAATTTATTGACCAGTAGATTTGCACTATCCTTCAGCTTAGTATAGATGGATCTGTTTACAATTAGTTCAGTACATTACTGTGCATGGTCTTTCAGGCAATACACAACAGTTTATTTTTTAACTGGGTAAGTGAACTGATCTTTACTGGACCCTTTTCATTCATGCAAGGTCATAAAGGCAAGAGAAAATATAACACATATATATGAACAAGTTAATGTAGTTAATTCAATTGCCACAGCATTTATCAGCATAGCAATATGACCATCTGATAAATATCATTTAATTACTCTCCACAAACACCCAAAACATTTTCTCATACCACGACAGGCTAAATTACAGATACTAAGGATCAGCTAATTAAAAACAAAATTCATTCACCTTGGGACACCCAAATAGCATCTGTAGCCACCCAATCCACATTAATGTCATGTTAACAACTCCATATACAAATTCCAGGCACACATGAAATCAATTTCCACTCTTCAGCACCAGTTCCTCAAAGGTTATGAGACTACTTGGAAATAGCACCATGTCATATCTATGCTGCATTCATAATTACTTCCACACAAGCTGTGCATTAAATTACAAACCTTTATAAAAAGAGCCAGTAAGGACTCCATGGTGGCTTACCAGTAAGACTTACATCTCACTGCACCTAGCTCTGTGTTTTCTTACTGACCTCTGGTCACTGTATCTGTGGAGATTTGCATGTTCTCTTTGAACTTGCCTCCTACAAAGCATACTGGTTGATTGGCTACATTAAATGTTTGTATGTGTTCATAGGTTTTCCTTCAATATAAGTAAATAAAAGAGTCACTGTGTACAGAATAAAGATCACAGCTTCTGAGAGTGAAATACACTCTAAATGCAGCTAATTAAGACAAAAGTGTGAAAAGAAAATACAAAATTAAGGTGATGGAAAAGCAAGACTTTTTCATGAGATGTAAAAGATTATCTTATTATCTTTATCATCTTTTTTATTATCATCTTTATTATTATCCTCTTTATTATCCCTGTTCCTGCACTGGCTGCTGAGTGTCCCTAGTCCCAGAGGAATGTTTGAATTCTCTGTACCTCCTATGCTGCACTAAAGGACCTGCCTGGTATTTAAAGACCCCTTTCATCCAATTCCAGCCATCCCAATGCCTGGCCAAATATTTCTGCTGCCCCAGTGATTTGTTTTTCTTCCCTGTTTCTAACGGATTAAGAAAGTATGCTGCACCCGAGTCCTACTTCTTCAAGTGTATCTGTTTAATTTACACTTTACCTAGTATAGGTTGTAGACTGTTTCTGCATAATTTATCCTGTACCAAGTAGAGATAGTATTTAAGCCACTGAGTCAGGAAACCAGCAGCCATACTCCTCTCTATCTGTGTTCCTACTGACATATTCCCATACCCCATGGACCAATTATCTGTTTCACCCCTACCTGCTACCTTTATCACAGTTACCTTGTTGTATTCTACTCTCTGCCCACTAGGTGGTGCACCAAGCTAGCTTTAGGCTATAACTATTCCCCCACTTTCCTTAGTTTTTCTTCTCTGGATCTTCTATCAGATTTTTCCCCTTGCCTAGCTGCTAATCCTCCTGCATTGTTCTGCTGCTCTTATCCCTTTCTCTTCACACCCTCTAGCTCCATTATACCTCTTCTATTTCCTCCCACTCCACTATCCTTTTTTACCAGCAACCTGCTGTACCAAACTCTACTTACCTCTGACCACTTTCACTGCACCTGGAACCTGCTACTCTCTGATTGTCTCTGCTAACTCTTCCTCTACCTGTTCTAATCTGCTCCATTTGCCCTGCGGGCTCACTCCGCTCCTCTACCTTACCCCCAATTCCCACACACCCCAGTGTTGTTAGCTTTACACTTCCATAGCCACACCCCCTACCCTTCATCTACCTATCACAATCTACTTCCACTTAACACCCCCCCCTACAATAATTCCTGAACATTACTTAACACCTTTACACCCTACCCCTTACCTGTCCTTACTATAACCTTCTGTTTTTACCAACTAAACTTAACTTCCTTTCATATTGTAACCTTATAACAACTCATATTAAACTTTTTTCCTCAGTCCACTCTACCTCTTACAACTCTCTCTCCCTCCTTCTGTCACCTTTATTTTCACCTGTTACTAGAAACCTTTATTTCTACTTAATACAAGACACCTTCCTTCATCTCATGCCACCCTTTCCTATTCAACTCAATGGCCTCTAAACATAACTCTATTTACACATACCTCCTACTCTTACCTACTATTCTAGCTTCCCTAACTCTAGCATTCACACTAACCTTCTTTGAACATTTTTCTCTGCTTAAATAGCACCACCACTACCAACAAACTCAGCCAGTATCACATATAAATTCCCTCAACCACATTAACATAACCTCTACTTCTAGCTATATACTTCCAAAGTACCATAGATCTACCCATATCACTTACTTCCATGACAATAAACCCCCTAACAACTACTATCTATATAAATGAAAATGTAAATGTTTGTTTGTTCAAAATCTTAAATCTCTGAAAGTTCTTCACCGATTGCTTTGAAATTTTCACACAATGTTGCATTCCAATACGCGCATGTTTTTATATACCTACTATTATATAGATGTCACACGTTGTATTCGAATACGCGTGTGTTTTTATATACCTACTATGGATTCTATATATTTGTATACAAATATGCAATTTTATATGTTTTTGTTATAACTTTCTTACTTCTTTTTCAGTGCAATCGATCTGCTTTAGTTCATCCAAATAATGCCTCGCAGAAGATCAAACTTAGGTCGTCGTACTCGCGGAGCGGAAGCAGTGCGACGAGTAATTGCATATTTGTATACAAATATGCAATTTTATATGTTTTTGTTATAACTTTCTTTCTTCATTTTCAGTGCAATTGATCTGCTTTAGTTCATCCAAATAATGCCTCGCAGAAGATCAAACTTAGGTCATCATACTCGCGGAGCAGAAGCAGTGCGATGAGTAATTGCAAATCAAACTGAGGAAGAACGGGCATCAACGAATGAGCAAAACAGCCAAAGAATGGCTCAAATACATGCCGAGGAAGCAGCAGAGCAATGTGCAGCCAGACTTGAGGATGCACGGTTGCGAGCACGGCGATTGTGTTCTGCAGCTTCAGATCTGCTTCGTTCTCCTCGATCGACACCAGCGGAGGAAATAAATGCTTGCCTGAAATACTCTACTTTGTGGCAACACGTAAAGACATTAAAATTAACTACAAATATGCATGTCCAGCTGCAAAACAATTGATCAGCTGAGATATTCTCACATCAATTGCTGGAAATTGGGAACGGAAAGGTGCCAGTTGATCTGACCTCAGGACGAATTTCATTGCCTCATAACTTATGAAATTTAGTGACGTCAAAAGAAGAATTGGTTGAAAAAGTATTTCCCAATATTCAAACCAATTATAAGAATCACGATTGGCTGACTGAACGAGCTATTCTTGCAGCCAAGAACAAAGACGTCTACGAACTTAACAATATTATTCAGTCTAACATTCAAAGCGAGCCAGTCACATACAAGTCCGTCGACACTGTTGTGGAAGCAGATGAAGCAGCTACTTATCCAACAGAATTTTTGAATTCACTCGATCTGCCAGGGATGCCACCGCATGTACTGCAATTGAAAATTGGCGTGCCAGTTATCATGTTGCGAAATATCAACCAGCCAAAGCTTTGCAACGGCACGCGGCTTGCAGTAAAAAAAATTAATGAGCAACATCATAGAAACAGCAATCTTGACAGGACCTTTCAAAGGTGAAGATGTCCTTATTCCTCACATTCCTATGATTCCAACGGATATGCCATTTCAATTTAAGAGATTGCAATTCCCAATTCGATTGGCATTTGCAATCACCATCAACAAAGCTCAGGGCCAATCTTTAGAATTGTGCGGTTTAGATCTACACACAGATTGCTTCTCACATGGACAATTATATGTTGCGTGTTCTAGAGTCGGCAAACCAGACAATCTCTATATCTGCACAGACAGTGGAACAACAAAAAATATTGTATACTCACAAGCATTGTGAAATTAAACTTATTAGAAACGTGAGCTTTCCCTTTTCTTTCTTTTCCATTTAACCAGACTGAGCCACAGCAATGCGTGGCGGGTACAGCTAGTAAAATCATAAAACTAATACAAAAACCTCAGCAACATCCCCTTTTAGATGGTGGTATCCATTCAAACCCTGGCCCCAATACAAGACTTCCCAGTGACCCACTAAACCAAAAACCCCATACCACCTCTACCCCAACAAGTTCATCTAACTCCATCCTGATAGCTCACCTTAACATCCGTAGCATTAACAATAAAATATCCCATCTTCATGCGCTCCTAGATGTACACAAATCTGATATCCTCTGTATTACTGAAACTTGGCTTAAACCTTCGACCAAAGACCATGAGATTACCGCCCCAGGATATAACATCCTGAGAAATGATCGTATTACCAAAAAGGGTGGGGGGTAGCCATGTTTTATAAATCAGAACTCCAAGTATCACCCTTCAATGTGCCACTTCCCACAAACTCCATTGCAGAAACCCTTTCAGCTAAACTTCAAATCAATAACTATAAATCTATCTATATAATCTGTTCCTATCTTCCCCCCCAGGAACTATATCAGTACACTAGAAAATATACTTAGTGGCCTATCTACCCACCTACCCCAGGAAACCATTGTGTTAGGTGACTTTAATATAGACTGGGCTACCTGTAGGTCCCCCAATCCCATTAACCACATACATCTTTATGGTTTCTCACAAGTGATAACCACCCCTACTACAACCCACAAACAAAGTGGTAAGGAAACCACACTAGACTGGATCCTTATAAACAGTCACCCTACTACTTATAAACCAGGAACCCTTCCAGATGACATCAGTGACCATGCTCTAACCTATAAAATTAAACAAAAACTTCATAGCCCCAATGCTACTATTTTCAAAACTTCCCGTTCTAAAAAAAACTTTCACCCTGAGAACTTCCAAACAGAACTGAAGGCATGCGACTGGTTACCACTGCTCCATCTTCAGCTTGATGAAGCAGTGACCTACTTCAACACTAGATTCCTTCAAATCCTAGATTACCATGCCCCCTATCGCTCCTCCTGAATAAAGACCAAAACTGCCCCATGGCTCACAAAACAAACTAGGCAAAAAATCCTCCTAAGAAATAAAATCTGGGCCAAGTGGAGAGCCTCTAAAAGCCCATAAGATCACCTTTACTTTAAACAATTAAAAAATGCCACCAAAAAAGAAATTCTGCTAGACAAAAAAAAACTTTTACCTCCACCTCCAACAAACCCACAAACAAAAACCACAAAATTTCTGGTCAGCTATGAACAAACTACTTCAGCCAGGGCACTCCAAGACTCCTACCCCATCAGGAATCACCCACAATAACCCTAAGCTAATAGCTGATTCCTTTAACAACTACTTTACAGAAGCCATACAAACTCTAGCTAATACTCTACCACCCATTAGCTCCATCCCACCTAATACCACAACAAATCCAGTTCCTTCTTTTCACATACAGCCAGTACCTACATCCTTCATTTGTAACCTCCTTCAAAAACTCAAGCCATGCACCTCTTCTGCTGACTGTCTACGAGAAGAATACCTGCAAATTGCAGCTAAAGCCATTTCCTACCCTATTTTTATTCTTATTAATAGAACTATTACAGAAAGTAAAATCCCTTTTATATGGAAGGTCTCTCACATCATCCCTCTACATAAAGTTGGGACATCAACTGATATTTCCAACTTTAGACCAATCACCCTACCCTCTCCTATAGCTAAAATAATGGGAAAAATATATCCACCAACAACTACTTGACCACCTCCTCCACAACAATTTACTTGCTAACTGCCAACATGGCTTCAGACCATTCCATAGTACTTCAACTGCCCTGCTATCCTTTTCTGACTGTATAAATAAAAATCGTAACAATAACTCTCTTTCCTCCACACTATTTATCGACCTTTCAAAAGCCTTCGATATGGTCAACCATAATCTGCTTATTGAGGTACTAAAAGCCCATTCACTGGACGTACAGGCATTACTCTGGTTTAAATCTTATTTAGACAACCGACATCAAGCAGTCCTTTGGGACAATAAGCTTTCAACTCCCCTACCTGTAAACATTGGAGTACCTCAAGGCTCTATCCTTGGCCCTCTTCTCTTTTCAATGTTTATTAATGACCTAAATACTAAAATTCCTCAAGCCACCTGCATACAATATGCTGATGATTCTACTTTAATCTGCTCAGCTAGGTCCTCAATCTCACTCTAGACCCTCACCCAAACTGTATTTCATACTATGGAAAATTGGTTCATGCAACACTGCCTCCTCCTGAACCCCAAAAAAACAAAATTATTACTCTTTGCTCCTACTCAAAAATCACCACAAATTCACTTCACAATAACCTCTAACAATGGAACCACCATATCCCCTGATACTACAACCCGTCTCCTGGGCATAACCATAGACAACAACCTTAGCTATGACGATCACATCAACACTACCATAAAACCTGTCAACAAAAAACTAGGTTCCCTGTATAGAATTAAACCCTTCCTTACACCAACAGCCAGAACCACTATTGCCCAGACCCACCTGATCTCTACCCTGTTCTATGCTTCTGCCATTTATACTAATCTTTCTAAAAACACCCTTAACAAACTTGTCACTAGCTGTAATAACATAGCCAGATTCGCCACTGGCAACCCTTTCTGAACCCACCACTGTCTCAACCTCAAACAATTGGGATGGTTAGAACTGCAGCACCAACTACATTGTCATCAACTTACTATAACCCAAAAGATACTTTACCACCCCAATCCTCACTAATCTGACTACCCCTTACAAAAACCTTACAACTCTTCGCTCAGCAAATAAGATTCTAGTTTCCACTATTAAATCTAACAACAAAGCTGGGGACTCTCTATTCACTAACACAGTGGGAAAAGCCTGGAACCAGCTTCCAAGTGAACTTTCTACTCTCTCTTCCACACATCTTTTTAAAAAAATATCTCAAAGAACATCTTAAAACTCACTGGCTTTGTCCCTGCACAAACCCTGACTGATTTTCCACTTTACCCATTCCTGTTCTCCCTTTTACTTCACTTCTCTACTGTACTATATTGCTCAAACCATTCTATGTCCTTTTCTACCTGTACTAACAATTAAACTTACCTTAAATCATCCTCTGTCCTAAAAAAAAATATATATATATATTTTTATAATTTTTTTTTAAAATTTATTACTCTTTGTGTTTTTTCCCCTCTCAAATAGTGATTATTTTTCTGTATTTGATCTTAGGTCATTCCCCAATAAATAATTCTGCACACAATATTTTTTTTTTCTCTCATATATTCAGATATTGTTATTATCTGTATTTGATCACAACTTAATTTTTATATTAATATTGTATAATAAGTTTCTGTCTATGCTTGGAGCTTTTCTCCCCAGGCCTCTACTGAAAATGGACATGTATCCAGCTAGACTAGCCTGGTCAACAAATGTAAATAAATCAATAAAAATAAATAAATATAAAGGCCAGTATGATAAAAAAAAAACAAATGAAAATCCCAAGGAGAACCTACTACCCAATTAGTAGATGGAGGGGAGGTGACTGACAATGGTAACTCAGACAGTATAGACCCATTTTTAGAAATACAACCAGTTCAGAAGTAGTACCTTCTGAAATGATCTTTGCCTTTGACATCTAAGAAATATCAAATAAAACAAATGTAGACAGAATGAGAACAAGGCAGTGAGAGGCATACAGAGGGCTGCAAGTACCAGTGATCAAAGAATTCAGTACAATGATATGAGTACATCATAGAGAAGAAGAGAAGGGCAGGACTTCACATGGGCACACATATTTGCAAGAGAGTTAAAGGAGGACAACAGTGATGGCAACAGCACAATTATCACAAGGAGGAGTCATAGTGATGGGAACAACAGCACAATTATCACAAGGAGGAGTCATAGTGATGGGAACAACAGCACAATTATCACGAGGAGGAGTCATAGTGATGGGAACAACAGCACAATTATCACAAGGAGGAGTCATAGTGATAGGAACAACAGCACAATTATCACAAGAAGGAGTCATAGTGATGGGAACAACAGCACAATTATCACAAGGAGGAGTCATAGTGATAGGAACAACAGCACAATTATCACAAGTAGGAGTCATAGTGATGGGAACAACAGCACAAGTACCACAAGGAGGAGTCATGGGGAAAGCAACAAAGTTGATGGCAGAAGCCATGCTGAGTAAAGAACAAGAACATTTTCTCCAGAAAGAGGTGATGCATTTAGATGTTAAGATTTACAATGTATTATCTCATATTTGAAATGAAAAAGAACTTGAGCTCTTATAGAAAGGATTGCTTTTTGTCCCTGCAATAAGATCCAGGTTGGTAGACATCATTAATGAACAGAGAATTTTACTAGACAGTTAAACCTTACATTTATGTTTAAGGATGGACACTGAGCCCAAATAGTCCTTCATTTTATAAACTGGAATTCTCTTGATCAAAGAGTCAAAGACTCCCCCCACACACAGAAACAATGTTCTTGACCTGGTCCTTAGAAATGTGGCATCTATATATATTATCCCATCAGTATACCCTTCCCACTGAAGTATGACCACAAATTAGTAACCTTTTCTTTCAGAATCCTTAAACTTGCAGATGCAAATATCACAGTATTCAGATGTCAAATGTATAAACTTCCTACAGTTTTGTATTGGTGTTTCTTAAGTTAAAGCATAACTAAAACCCCCCACAATGTTGACACGGCTAGTAGTTATGCAAATAAATTCTAAGCTCACCTAGAAATGTGTATAAATCTGTCAGTCCCTTACAAAAGAAAATCTATAAATTTAACAGCTCATTTAGTGCAATGGACAATAAGCTTAGCTTTAAGAGAAACATTTTCGCTCATCTCCTAAATGCTAGATTATGTCAATGTTCAGCCCCAACCTTATGACTACCTACTATCTTATTCACACTTTCCCTTACATATTCCTCTCTCATGCTTACCATCACTTCTACTCTAATCACAGCTTTCCCTCTTTATTTAACTTTCAGGTTCACTTCCTCCACAAATGCCTGTATCCCCATCTACCTTTGTAATGATCCAAGCACTACTGCTTTGGAACCTATTACATCACTACTACTTTGTCAACTTCAAATACCAAAAACTTCTTTTGACATTTACTGGCTGATCTGTATTGTATATTTTATGTAATTGTAAAATGTGTTTGTTGTTTGTTGTGTAAGATGTGAGCATTCTGTATGTATGTCTATATGTAACTATGAACTATTTTGCCTACTTATAATTATAGTTCAACTATGACATGCTAATAAGATTTTTTTTTCTCTGTTTGATAAAGAGCTTTTCTCCCAAGGCCTCCAATGAAAAGGGGTCTTTCATGGTCAATCCCAGTAAGTAAGTGAGTAAATAAATAAACAAATAGATAAATAAATAAATAAATAAATAAAATGCCTACCAAAACTATTAAAAAAGGGAAGGGTAACAGCATATCAGCCCCCATTGGTCCATGTGCATAAATAAACAAAACAATAAAACGAAAAAGCTTCATTTGTGAAAATAGCATAACAATAGACCCACAATCAAGGTCAGTACTGAAAAATACCATCTGGAAAAGAAAGGTTTCCCATGAATTTAGGCTGACATTGGAAGCTAATGATAATTACACATCCTTTACTTACATCAGGAAGTTATGAAATATCACCCAACATTGCTCTAAACATATTCATAAAGTTACTGCCCACTCTGATCCAGAGGATATACAGATATTTTAGCAAACAAAATCAGTACTGATTTCATCCCAGATACATCTTTATGAAACCCACATATACCCAAGGATCTCAAACATCCTATCATCACAAAAACACTTATTCTTCTCCAAAACAAACAAAAAAATACACTGAATTTGCACTGGTGGACCCACTCCTACAACTACTCATCCAGAGATTAGCCACTGGCTTTGTACTCGAGGTACGGCTCACAGCATTGTAATGCTACTTCCCAAGGGCAGCTCCAGCATGGGCCTACACCATCTATAGACCCATTAGCATGATGAGCCTCATCTGCCTCATCTGCAGGGGCCACGGAATGGGTCATAACAAATGTAATAAACTATGATATAAAAACATCTTTTAAGAACTGACTCAAAGCAATTTGACTTTAAGGGTAAATTCTGTCTAATGAATCTGGTGAATTTTTTGAGAGGATAACACAAGCTGTGGACAGTGGTCATGCTGTCCGTACAGCATACTTTGACCTTGCCATTGCATTTGATACCATATCACATGCCACCATTATCATCTCTAAATTGATTCCTATGCAGTTAGATGGATAGCCAACTGTCAAAGAGATAGAACACAAACTGACGGGGCAGGCATGTCCTCAAAGAGCATGAGAGTAACCAGTGGGGTACTACAGGGATTCATGCTGGGACTGTTGCTATTCAGTATATACTTCTCTGATCTCTAAATCAAAAATGGGGAACTCTGGTTAACCAAGATGGCAGATGATTGTAAACTGGGTGTTAAATCCCTTCTGATATGCAAATGCTACAAAGAGAACTTACAAATGGTAATAGCTGGTGCTTTGAAAATGGGCACAAATCTGCTAAACAAAATGTAATACTGTTGCATGTGTTAAACAAACCCTCCACCCAGTGTGGAGCTAAGAAAACCTCCCTGAAACATATTCTGGGAGACTTACCTTGGAATGTGGGTAGATAACACCCTCTTCTTTCCTCATCATGTTGTAACATGGGTCAGAAAGTCCTTCTTTCTGGCAGAGTTGATCACAAACATATTGCCTACAGATCCAAAGAAGTCCTTAAACCTCTACATTCTGCACTGATCAAGCCCACATCTTACCAAACATATCAAGCAGTTGGAGAGATTTTAAATGTTACTGACAAAAAAGATCACGGAAAGCGGAAAACTTGGTGTATACAGACCCCAATTTTATTATTAGCACTTTCATTTAAACATTGCCAGATCTGAAGAAGTTTGGCAATGTTTAAACAAAATTGCTAATAATAAAATCGGGGTCTGTATACACAGAGTTTTCCACTTTTCCTTTCTTTTTTTTTTCACCAGTTTTTCATTGGTTTGTTCAGTTTATTTAAACAAGATCATGTGCCTAAAGGACTTGAGTCACCAAAAGGGGCTAGAGGCCTTGTCCCTGTATTCAGTGTGTGCTAGAGACTTCTTATAAGTTATCTTTGCCTTGCCTTCCAAGCCATAATGGATCCAGAAGTCCAAGACCTCTTATTTCTCCAGAAATCAAACAATCTGGTGAGCACTAGAACCAAATAAATAAATCCCAGTGTGGAGACAGATTTATCACACAATGACTACCCCTTCCATGGAACAAACTTCCTCTTCATATCAAGCAATGTAACATACTATCTTACTTTAAGAATGAAACAATTGGAAAAGCATTCATAAATTCAGTCAGGTATGACTGGATTATTGCTCTCTAAAAAAACAGGCAAGGTCTAAGGGTGGGTATTGGCAAGATGTAAATGGCCACACATGGTCCATTTGCCTTGTATATTCTGTGATTATTTGATTCTATGACAAATTTATGGTAAGAGCTTACTCAAGTAATAAAGTTAAGAACAATGCTGAGAACTTCTTAAACTCTTAACCAACCCAGTAAACACAAACAAGGTATTCTCATTCACTATATCATGAGTATAGAACTCACTGCCTCTCACAGTCATCCACACGGTTCTTAGAAAAAAAAAGCAACAAATGCTCTTATATTTTACTAAGAGGCCTACACTTGGGGTGGTTAAATACAGCCTTCCTAATTTCCATTAAACACAATGACCTAAAATATTGTCAACTACTCCTATAACCACACTGAAAGTAGGCTACACTACCCCAGAAAATACTGAAATAGCTGTTATGATTAAATAACTCTTATATACTCTGTCTATAATTCAGTGCAGTTTTTACTGCAACCTAATGTGATATGGCCAGATCCATTTCCTGTGTTTTTCACTTCTGTGTTGTATATCAGTAAAACGTGTCATGTTTTACCTTTATGTTATGCTCAGTTACTCTATGCATGATGTCACTAAACCATTATCCTCATTCGTATAACAGTTCATTGCTGTTTCCTACAACATGACTGCAGGTGAAAATGATCTAGCATGACCAGGTCCACCTGCATATAATAAATCAACAAACACATAAATAAGTAAATAAACAACCAATATTTCAACCAAATAAATAAATCCTGCAGAGCCTATAGTTGCTGTACTTGCACAACACAGCTGGTGGTTATGACCTGAGATGTGCACAGCATCTTTGTATGTGATATGCACAGTCTTGTGCGCCACAGGTATACTTTTGCTGAGGGATGTGATATATGTTATATGTATCTGTGGACAATTAATTATGTATGCATGCATACCAGAACCTGTTCACATTTCCTTATGTCTTCAGTCTATCATATCAGTGCCAAATGTGAGGTAGGGATGAAACAGGCACTGCAGATAATAAGTGACAGTATAGCTTACAATTGCCACTCCTGATGATTAGGTTCATAGGTTCATAGGTTCATACTAGGCTATCTGCCCTAGGGCATTTACAAGCCTAGCCAGAGTGCATTTGGCTTTCGCCACCCATTTTAAATGAATTTTGCTATGCCCTTTTTTGAGGTTAGTATACTGTGCCTCTGTCTAACAGTGACACAGAAGTGATACCAGGGGTAAATCTACGATCTCCCATCCACTCATCAAGATTCTTCTTGAAGAGAGTCAATGAGGGACTCTGCCTAACCTGGAATGGGATTTTATTCCAGAGTGAAGGGAGCCTCTGGGTTATGAATCTGTCCCTCCAGCATGTCCTATTTATTTCAGTGCTGAGGTTCAAGTCTCTCGAGCGCGTAGCTCAATGGGATTTGGATTTTCTGAGGTGCAGCATGTCCATTAATTCCGGGTTGGACATGGCTTTATACATCAGGTACAGATCGCCTCTGAGCAGGCAGTATGCCACTGAGTAGAGCTGGAGTTTCTTTAACTGGGCAGCATATGGCATTTGTTTGAGCCCTTTGATCCTCTTGGTGAGGTACTTTTGGGGTCTTTCCAGTTGCTGCAGGTGTCTGGA
The DNA here is from genome assembly GCF_019279795.1 of Protopterus annectens. NCBI lineage: Eukaryota > Metazoa > Chordata > Ceratodontiformes > Protopteridae > Protopterus > Protopterus annectens. Next base: position 669,760,411 of record NC_056726.1, on the reverse strand, counting down.
AAGGTACATCCCAAAAGGGGCATTGTACTCAATTATGGGCCTGATGAGGGATGAGTAAAAGAGGCACGATGACCTCCCCTGATCTAGATGTGAATCCCTTCATGATTAGGTGGGCTATATAAAATGTTTTTCTAACCACTTTGGCCACGTGGTTGTCGAATGAGAGATTGCTATCAACTTGGGTCCCCAGGTCCCTAATTACTTCTTCCGTACTTAATGGATTACCACCTATGTGGTAATCTGTGGGCATTTTGTTTTTGCCAACGGGGATGACTATACACTTTTTGGCATTTAGCTTGAGGCCATGGCTCTGGCACCAGTTGTCTGTTTCTATGAGGCCCTTTTGTAGGATGCTTGTGTCGGCTGGAGAGTCGATTATGATGCCCAGTTTGCAGTCATCTGCGAACTTGGTCAGCCACAGTCCTTCCATGTTGGCCTGTACCTCCGAGACATATATACCGAACAAGAGAGGTCTCAGGACTGAGCCTTGTGGGATGCCACTTGTAACTGGTTTGGAGTCTGACATGGCTCCAGCAATTCTAACCATGTGGGTTCTGTCCTTGAGCCAGTTTGCAACCCATCTAGTGACATAGGGGTTTATATTTAAGCTGGTGAGCTTATCTATAATGCCCGAGTGGGGTATTGTATCGAAGGCTTTTGTGAGGTCCAGGTAGGCTGTGTGGACCACCTTCCCCTCGTCAATGGCCTTGGTGACTGTTTCAAAGAAATTGACCAGGTTTAAGAGGCAGGATCTGCCCTTAACAAAGCCGAACTGGGTAGTATCCAGTGTGGATAGCTCAAAAGTGCTCAACTCTGGGTGCAGATGACAGGCAGCAAGTACAGAGTGAACTTCAGCAAAGGGAACAGAATGTGTTGACTGAACACCCTGTAATCTTCATAGTACTATTAATGAACTGAGACAGCACTCAGGAGTATGATAAGTACCTGTGGGCTGAACTAGTTGTGGGTTTCAGTGTGGTCACTGGAGACAACCATGCAAGTACTGAATACAGGTGCAATAATAATTAAATGAAAGTCATGTCGAAGATGAAGTTACAGGAGATTAGGGAAAGGCTGAGTATGGTAGTGGTGGTGGTGGGGAGGTCATCTGATGCTCTCACACTGATCCCACATGAGTAGTTCTTCATTACACTGCTAAATAATGTTGCCATCTGCAGTGAGTACAGTTGTCTGCATAATACAGGTAGACATAGGGCAGTGACAGTGATGTACTGTCGGGAACATGCTACTGCTGCAGTGACATACCCCTGACATTTCCTTCTATCCCTGAGAACAATACAACTGTAGCCCAAATAATAGCCCCAACAGGGTTCAGGTACAGATCATGATGTGCAGACTGTAGACGCTGTGGCTAGGCATGTACTGTTGTTTTACTATTTGTTGTAGACACTGCCAAATTATAGTTTATTTACAGATATATCAAGATTCTTTACTGGTGTAGGGCTATGGCCTGTGCCTATGCAAGTAACCACAGACATACAGATGATTGTGTCTATATGGATGCTGGTCTCAATGATAAATGGCTGTCGGTAGTGCATTTGCCTTCTTGTGAACTGATGGTGCTGCGTACATATAGTTGTGGCCAAATCTATGGCAAGAAAGTCAGATAGACTACCCGTGGAGTTGCTGACCACTGTGCTATACATTCTGTGCATCATGCAATTGGTGATGTTGCTGGAATGTGGGTTACCAGTGGCAGGGTGCTTTCATATAGATCTTGATACACATATAAACCCAGAAAATTTGGAGCTGTAATAGGCTGCACAGAGGAACTATTCATCAGGACACTCCACTGGCAGGGACTCCTTAGGAAATGGAGCTGAACATAAATACTGTGGTGGCTTCACAGCTACCTGTGTATGTTCCCTCCATAGTGAATCTCCGCAGTACCATGTGTCTGATGGTGTGACAGTAGCAGGCAGGGACATTATCACTGGTGATGCTCTTATACATCACACTGACATAGTACAGAAAAGTGTGTCCCTGCAGCCACAGATGAAGAACTCTTCAAGAGACTGACACAAGGGTTCATAAGTTTAATTGTCAAGCCCAATGCCTACTGGTCTTCAGTTGTAAAGCATACTGCCTATTGGTCTTCAAGAAGCTTGACTGCAGTAGCATTCACTGATATTTTCTACTTCCCATAAAAGACTATTATTCAAAGGAGTTAAGGGCTGACATTTAGATTTAAGAGGACACATATTCCATAATCTTGGAAGACTGGGGTGCATCTTTCATGTTTTTTTTTTCTATTACTGATGCTTTTTTTTTTGTTTTAGGTATTCTAATGTGATACTACTTCTTAATGCTGTACATATCATGCACAAACTTTCAAACCGAAACATATCTGACATTGTGTTATAGACTAGGCAGAGGATACTTCTATGTAATTTAAAAGAAACAAAAGAACAGATTTAGAAAACGTTACCATATCACATTAAGCATATTTGCACAAAGAATAGCAGCATGCAGGATGGGGGCAATTCAGAAGCACAACCAGACAGTGTGGCCAGGCCACATAATGTAGTCAGCTGTGTTGTATGCTAATGACTGTATAATGAATGGATGCATATGCTAATAAGGCAAAAAATGGTGAAGCAATTCAGAAATGATTAAAGGTCACATAGTGATGCTGTGCTTGTCTCAGAGTTGAACGTGACCATATACCCATTTTCAGGGAGAGTACATCTCACAAATATGCTTGTGGCTGCTGCAGCAATTGTAAATAAGAAACTGAAGTGACTTTCATTGCAGTTGCTTTACCCAGTGGTGCATGACGTTGTTCCCTCAGGTGTAAAGTCATCTGACCATGCTTTACATTTCTTGCCCTCCCTGACACCAACATAGTGGACCAGTACAGTGTAGGGAGGGACACCATGCAGGAAATTGCGGACATGTGGCTGCCTTGTCTTCAGCCTTGTGGGAGTCATGGAGTATGTACCACAGTGGGTACAAAGGTATGTGTGGACTTACATGTATTAGTTAGAATGACTCAGCACAACTCCCCTCACCTCATCCCTACACAGGATCATATCTGCTTGGAAGATTGCCCCTTCCACTCAGTATCAAAAGTCATCAATTCCCATCCCTGTCTTTCTACATCATTCTGCTTAAAATTATCTATCTTCCACTAGGAGGATTTGCAGCCAGCCAAAATATATTTTGGTGCAGAAAGTATACAGACTGTTACCTTTAGGTGCCACTAGTCTTGCAAGATAGACCTTTCCACTCAGTTTTGAAAGTCATTAGTATCCCTGTCTTTCTACATCATGCTGCATAAAATTATCTATCTTCTGCTAGGAGAATTTGGAGCCTGCAAAAAATTATTTTCAGTGATTGTCACCTTTGGGTGCCAATAGGTAAGCTGCTAAAACCATTTGTGCCACTGAGCTTGCAGCCAGCGCTGCTAACGTAAAAGGAAGAAGACATTTCATGTTTTAATGTACTTCAGGCTTCTTAAAGCCATTGTATGTTAATATATGTCTTTCATACCCATGAGCAGCTTGTCTTAGCTTTAATATATGTATTTCTTAATATCATGCCCACCCAATAGCATGTGCTACCAGGGGGCCTATGTGGCATGCAGAGCAAATGTGTTCATGCTGCAAATAAGATTGTACCATTGTACTTAATGCTAAATTCAGTAGTTGCAGGCCTGAGATACTTATGGAGTAAATGTGCCGGATGTTTGCTGGATTACTCTACACTTGGGTAGATTAGGTCTATGAACAAAACTTATGTTGGGTATTACCAATCTGTTGTGCCACCTACAGAAACATGAGCGGAAAGGCTTGAACATTCTAGTACCAACATTCAGATCACCTCTGGGGATAACCTGTTGTACATCACCTCCAGGGATACAAGCAATTTTTCCATTTGAGAAAGTTATATAGGCCCTGAAATGCACCCCTAGTGGTAAATTAATACACTTCAGTCTTGCATGTCTTGTTTATTGCTCAACTATTTATACCTGAGGCAATGGCAACACTGGCAGTTTGTTTTCTCCCCTACACCCCCACAGCACTGATTTCATGCACGAAGGACTGCCTCTTCAGGTTCCATATTTTCAGCCTACTCTCCTGTCCTCAACAGATGCAGGCAGTACTGCCTGACTACTTGTAGATCCTTCTCATTTTCTGTTCTGCTGCAGTTTACCAGCCTCTGTCTACCTGTTTTCCCTCTGTACATGCTGAATACTGTATACTGTATACATATAGGGAACATAGCAATACCTATTTATTGTGATTGTTAATAGTATGTCTACAACTAGTGTGAAAGTATTTGCTTCATGCAGGCATGTATTCATAGTATGCATGCCCTAGAATGCCTGGTATGTTTCAACTTAGTAATTCATGACCAAGTCTAGCCTTTAAAATGGTGAGGTGAGATTGTTGCAGGACAACATTACAGTGCACGACATCTGCATACAAATGACACATGACTGGATGTGAATGTCAGAACTGGCAAAAGGGCTGAAGACTGTACTCCATGTTACTGAATGACCAAAACTGCCAAAAGTTATTCTGTGCACATGGTATCCATAACAGAACATCTGCGTAATATAACCACTGGAAAGGTCATATCAATTTACCTATGAGAAATCACATTATGCTCTGATGAATTTCTGGTTTCTGAAAAATAAACATCAAAACCAGTGGTCCAAAAACAATAAAAAAAGCAAAAAAATCTTTTTTGCATGGGACAAGCCCAATAGCATGCACCCATATTTTGGGGACTCTGCCCTCCACACCCTCATAAATTATATATACCAATTCCATGGATGCACCGAAGTGAAAAAAGGGGAAAAATCCATGAAAAGCACATTGCCAGTGTACACAATACAACATAGTGCAGTGATACTAGCAACAGTATTAAAGTTTTCATCCACAGCCACTCAGGCACCGGTGCTTCAACCACCTGCAACTATGCTTGTTCACTTCTATTATGTTACACATCTAACAAACATGCAACTGCTATGGTTTCCTTTGAAAATAAGTCCTTTTTTACATACTCTGTAAAAGCTACCTGTCATAACCTTTTTCCACTGCTTCCACTATTGCTAATGCTTAGAGTGCATTCCTTACAAGGCTGAGTAAGGAGAAAGTCATGGTCAGTTGCTTATAAGGGGCCAGAATCCACCACATTATGCACACACTGGTTATTGGACCACAAGTACCAGTATGGCTCAGTCATAGTCCATGTGGGTGTAAATGACCTGAGATGTACCTCCTAGACTATAGGAAGATAGACAACCTAGAGTTCTTTGGAATATGTGCCCAGGCTATTATAAGCCTAGCATTGAGCAGTATTTTACCTTCTCCAAAGATGCTGCCACAATATGAAATCTGAAATGAAACAGAATTGAATATTCAGTAACTACTCTAATGCTAACTTTCTACTATTACTTCTTAACCTAGCAAAATTTCAAATAGGGTTGCCAACTTCTCATGTCAAAAATTCAGGACATGTATGTGAAAGCAAAATGTGTGTCATTTTGGTACCCACATCCCCTCCCACACAGCCATTCCAGCGTCCCATTACTTGGCTATTTCTCCATTTCTTCCCAGTTGTCATAAACACTGTTCAAAACTCTCAGTGTGCATACTGTTTTCTGCTTAACTTCTACAATGATTACAGATATTTGGATTTAATTTAAAACTTTTATTTTAGATTTTATAGCACAAACACTGATAGACATTTGCTAAACAAAGTAATACAGTCTCACAATGAAAACAGATTTAGCATTAAAACTTTTCTGCCTTTGAATTTCACATTCACTGAAACAGCATTGAAACCCACATTCAAAGAAAATGCATCTGGCCAGTGGCGGATTTAGTTTACCTTCGGGCTGTTTTCAGATCATAGGCCCTTTGCATACATTTTTTGAATCATGCAAAAGTTATTTGATTCACCTCCCTGATTGTAATAAATTACAATATATAATAATCAAATTATATCCCTTGCATAATAAAGCACCAATTGTTAGACTGTGTTTACATGTATAGTTTTGAACATTTTTCCAGTAAGCAATGAAACAAAACATATGAACCAATAATGACAAAACTTCCCATTTGAGAACATTCCACCATAAAAGGCCACTCAAAGTTCTGTCTTTACAATCCACCAATATCAGTCAATATGCACAATCTCTGCAGAAGTAAAAGTCATTTGAATAATTCCACATTAAAGAGATCTGAAACTAATAAAGAGGGTGTTGCTAGAAAACAGCTTTATATTTCAGTGTTTCATCTACAAATTCAGGGCCTGCTGCTCTTGAAAAATAAATTGCCGATGTTACATTAAAAAAATGGTAAGCTGTTATATTGCAATAAGGAATGGATGGCAAATTGGAAACAGGTTCATTAAGTTCCTAAGAAATATTGAAGTCTACTGGAGAAGCACTTGATGGTTTAGATAAAAGATAATCCACCATCCTGGAGAAAATCTTGTTTAGCTACACTCTGAAGTTCAAGTGTGAGAAGCACAGTGCTCCTAAAAACAGAGGTGGCTAACTTCATGGCTCCCATGCAAATGGAGAATAGTTGCATGACTGCCGAATCATACACCAATGCACTGTACAAACACATATACAAATGCATGGGTCTCGCCATACCCAATAGAACCAAAACACTCCCCTCCAAAAAAAGGAAGCCAATCTGGTGGTCCCCTGTCATAAACAAAGTCTACAACACAAGGAGGAAACTGATGCGGAATAATGTGAAGTCCCAAGACTGCAAAAAACTCCTTTATCAGACTCAACAAAAAGTTGAGATCCCTCATCAAATCCTCTAAAGCTAGCTATATAAACAGAATTTCAGCAGATAGTAAAGACAACCACAAGGCATTCTATAGTTATGTAAAGAATCTCCACAGCAATACCCAAATTTGCTCTGAGCTACTGCACAATGGTACCTCCTATACTGCGCCAACAGATATTGCCAATATACTGGCTGACAGATTCAGTGCCAACTTTACCCCTTCCCCCAAAGGACCAATCACAATACCAGTAGATTGCCAGGCACCCAGTATTACTGCTGCACAGTTTAAAACAGCACTGTCCAAGGCCAAGAATACAGCTTCTATGGGATGTGAAGATATCCTGGCTGTGTTTGGTATCTACTTCCCTGAAGTCCAGGCCAACACAAAGGGACTCTGGCTGACAAAGTTAACAGATGATTGCAAGATGGGAGCTATTATTAATGCCCCAAGTGATGTTGACATGCTACAGAAAGGCCTCACTGAGACCAACGACTGGTGTCAGAACCATGGCCTTCAGCTCAATGCCAAAAAATGTCGTCATCCCCTTTGGGAAAAACCCAGTTCCCATGAATTACCACGTCGATGGTAGTTCAGTGAACACAGAAGGCGTTATAAGAGATCTGGGAACACAGGTTGATAGCAACCTCTCTTTTGACCACCATGTTGCCACTGTGGCCAGAAATTCTTTTTATGTGGCGCATCTCATTACTAAGGGTTTTGCATCCAGGAAGAATGAGGTCATTGGCTCCCTCTACTCTTCCCTCATTAGGCCAATCATCGAGAAAAATGCCCCATTTGGCATGTACCTCAGTAGACACCTGCAACAACTGGATAGGCCGCAAAAGTACCTCACAAAGAGGATCTTGGGCCTTAAACACTTGTCCTATATGGACAGACTAAAAAAACTCCAACTATTCTTTGTCTCATATTGCCTAATTAAAGGCAATCTCTGATTGACTTACAAAGCCATGTCTGACCCAGCTCTGTAAGAAATGCTGCATCTAAAGAAATCCCAATCCCTGTGCACCACATGCTCCAGAGACCTCAACCTCATTACCACAATCAACAGAACATGCTGGAGGGACAGGTTCATAGCTCAGAGACTACCTGTGCTATGGAATAGACTTCCCATACATGTCAAACAGTGCACCTCACTGGCCCTCTTCAGGAGAAATCTTGATGAGTGGATGGGAAATAGAAAATTCACCCCAGGGATCTCTCCAGTGGCTCTACTTGACAGAGGCACTGGGAACTAAGGTCAGGTGGCACGATGCCAGGGTAATCCTATGGGCTAGGCTTGTAATGGCTCCAGGGCTATTAGCCTAGTACACACCTATGATTTAGTTTATTTCAAACAAAACAAAACAAAATAATTAAGTTCAGCAACCTAGCAGGATTCACCACAATACATATAATGCAATTCTTCTTTCATTCCATTTGCGTTAGTTTCCATAAAATGCCCCAAATACCAAGCATCTTTGCCAGCTGTTGTCACAAAGTGATTCAAAAAACCACTGCTAGAGAGGAACATTTTTCAGTGCTGAGTATTTACAAACAACACATTTCTGGTTCAGTAGCAGTGATGAAAGATAACTTATTTTGGTGTGCTCTTCTTCCCTTCTAATGCAGGAAAGTATATATTTCTAGATTTCTTAATAAGCATCCAGAAAGGCAGCTATCTAATGTAAACAATGTGCCAACTGAGATCTTAACACAATATTCCCTTCACATTGAAAAACAAATATTAGCCATTTATACAGTTCCCTGAATGCT
>NC_056726.1:669514358-669749358 GCF_019279795.1 Protopterus annectens | reverse complement strand
GGTAAAACTGCAACATTTCATAACTACCTGAACCATATTTGAAACAGGTCCATTCAAGGTCCGCTGCACAGTTCAAATGTCTTTAAGAATTCAAATTCCATGAGTACAGAAGACAAAGACATAAAAAATCAGTCGCACCAACGCAGAATACTGTTTTCGTCTTCTGCGTCTGTGTGCAACCGGAAAAGGGTGTTCTTAAATAAGAACACCCTTAATAAAAAAACAAGTCAATTTTTTTAAATTAAAAGAAAATTAATCTCATGGCATTTTTTCTGGACAATATTCTGTCCTTTCTGTTTTCTGGACAGTGTCCCTTAATTCTGCACAGTCCAGAACAATTATGAACAGTTGGCAACCTTAATTTCAAGCCCTCATAAACCTCGAGAGCACTGCTGCCTATGTGGAACTGTTTACAGAAACCCTATATAAGCACGTTAATTGCTGAATAGGGGCAGCTGTACCCTCCAGGAAGAAGTTGAGAACTAACTTAAAAATTAAGCCACCATGTTGAATCACAATATCATGGCAAAAATTAGGAGGTGCTGCATTCAGCAGGATAAATGCAGTCTCATCAAACTAAACAAACAACTCAGAGGACAAATGAAGTCTACCAAAGACAAATTTCAGGTAAACGTGGCCTCCCAAGTCAAGGAAAACCACAAGGCATTCTTTAGGTTTGTCAGCAACTTCAAAGGCTTTATACAATTGTGTCTACAGCTCATTGTTAATGGAGCCACCTATACTGAGCCAGAAAATATAGCAAACCTACTGGCCAACAAATTCAACTGCAACTTTACCCCTCTCTCCCCTTCAACCTTCCCTCTGGAAATACCATTAAATATCACTGCCCCTGCTATCACTAGGGAACAAGTCATTAATGCTTTCTCTAAGGCCAAGAACACTGCATCAATGGGTCCAGACAACATCCCAGGATGCCTTCCAAACAGCATGAAGCATGACCTATCAGGCTCTCTAGAATTGCTATTTAACTGTAGCCTCCAAACAGGTTTCATGCCTCACGAATGGAGAACAGCAGCAATCATCTCTCTGCACAAAGGTGGGACATCTACAGACTCTTGAAACTACAGACCCATAAGTCTCACTAGTTTTGTATGCAAGACCATGGAAAGAATTATTATAATGACATAGGAAACCTCCAGACACTGGACCCAATCCAGTTTGGTTTTGTCAAGGGCAGGTCATGCCTACTAAACCTGGTGGACTTCTTTGAGAAAGTCAACAAAGCAATGAATAAGAGCAAAATGGTTCACACTGCCTACCTTGACCTGGCCAAGACATTTGACATGATCCCCCAATCAAGCATTGTTGACAAACCCAAGAGGTTAGGTATAAACCCTTATGTCACACAGTGGATAGGCAGCTGGCTCACAGAGGCCAGTCACAAGCAGAGTCCCTCAGGGATTGGTCCTGGGACTGTTCCTTTTTGACATTTACTTCTTGAAAGTGAAGGGCAATGTCAATGTCTTCTGGCTGACTAAATTTGCAGATGCTTGCAAATTAGGAGCTGTCTTTGAATCCCACACTGACACAAATGCTCTCCAGGAAGGGCTGTCACAGACAAACAACTGGTGTCAGAGCCATGGACTAAAACTAAATGCCAAGAAATGCATAATAGTATCCTTTTGGAAGTCATCCACCCCTGGAAACTATCATATTGAAAACACACCCCTATGAGCTGACCCGGTAGTCAGGGACCTGGGGACTCTTATAGACCACAATCTAGCCTTTGACCATCATGTGTCTACAGTAGTGAAGAAATCATTCTATGCTGTGCAATTTGTAAAGAAAGGTATGGCATCTAAGTCCAGGAAAGTCATTGTTCCACATATATGGCATTCATTTGACCTATCATTAAGTACAATGCCCCCTTTGGTATGCACCTAACCAGGCATATCCAACAACTGGAACATCCACAGAGGTTCCTATCTAGATGAATACAGGCAATAAGTAACATGTCCTATGCAGACCGCTTCAAGGCTGTATGTCTGTATTATGTCTCCTACAGGCCGTTGAGGGGAGATCGATGCCTGGTATACAAGGTATTGTCAGACCCCACTCTGATGGACCTCCTGCATATCCAGAAAACAAACAGCACCAGAATTACCCAGTCTAAAAATTTAAACTTTACCTGTGACATAAATAGGACCTACTGGAGAGACAGGTATTGTATTTATCCCAGAGACTACCCCTTCTCTGGAACAGGCTCCCCGTCCATGTGAAGCAAAGTTCCTTCCTAACCCAATTCCAGTGCAACTTGGACAATTGGATGGGGAACAAGAAATGAATCCCTTGTTTGGCATGTATGCCTCTAATGGATGCAGGCCCTTGCTTGTAAATTCTTCATCTCCAAAGACCCTGCTTACACTTATCAAGGGTACCAAAACTTGTCAGAGATTTGGGATGCATGGCTAGGCTTATAAGGGCCCTTGTGGTCGTTAACCTAGTAAACACCTATGAACCTAGTCCTAGCAGTATTACCTCAGTTATGTCATTATAGGGCTGATCTAGGTTGCTGGCAAATGCCTTTTGTGCAGACTTTGTAGGAACAGCTTAGACATACATTTCTCTAGTGAAAAGAGTAACCTTCTCTGTATATGTAACATCAACAAATGCAGCTGTATAGGATATGTTCAAAAACAATCCTTGTCACACACTATAGGCCATTGTTAGATCATAACAACATACCTGTCACACCTGACTACTGATCTGTCAGCTATCTAATGTGTAAGCACAGTTGTCAAAATGAAAAATATACACCTCAGCAACCAAGTCCAGGTATATAAGTAGGACAGAAATATATTTCCAAAGTGTACCATGCTGCTGTTTTTCCCCTCTAAATTCTTAACAAAATGATAATGCATTCTCAAATAATGTATTTTTCTCATTTTGCATGTCATGTTCTCAAATATGTGCTTTTAGCACAAATGCTTTTGAATCAATTAATTATGACTTCACAAACCAGAATATTAATAATTAATTTTATTTTTTTAACATTTGTTAACCAAGAAAGTTTGACTTGGAACAAAGCCAATTTTCAGCGGAGGCCCGAGGAAAAAAATTCCAGACGCATGTCTTTGTGACATGCGAGGAAATCCACACGAATGCAGGGAGGACATGCTGACTCTCCACAGAAGGCACCCCAGCTGAGAATCAAACTAGAGAACCTCTTGCTGTGAGGCGACAATGTAGCTGCAGCAGTTGGATCTCTTGCAGCAGTTGGATCTCTTCTTTGTTTATAAAAGAAAAGGGGGGTTCTTTCTCCTCAAAAATGTATCCTGCCTCCCACTTTGCACTCTCCTGTGTTCTTTTTGTCCTTTTCTTTGTGATTTTTGTCATCTTTTTCTGTTCTCCTATACACCTCTTTCCCCCTCCTTTTGTTGCTAATAATGGTAGCCATATGTCTGTCTCCACCAGTGTTAAACAACGTCCTTAAGGGGAATGTTTTTACAACACTCTTGCAGAGTGTTCTAACAAGCTGCTGTGCAGAGTGTGGCTCCTTTTTCTGGCAAACCTATACCTGACTTTAGCCAAAAGGCCAAGACTTGATTGGCTATTTCAAGTTGCTGCTCACTACTAAGTATCCCAAGAGCTGAGGTACCAAAAGTACTACTACATAGCAGCTAGCTCTAAGTAGTGTGTGTTATTGTCTCTCAGAGTAACAGGAGAGCTGCATTGCTCAGAACCATAGGTGGATGGTACTGTTGCACACTATATTACAGTGGAGTTGTGAAGATCGCTTATCAGACAAGACTGCCTCATTGTTGCATTTATGAATCTCAGCTGATGCTTCTGAATCAGATGAAATTGTAATTTGTTTGTTAGATTTTTTATTTATTTATTATTTATTTTATTTTATTTTACATTTGTTGGCCGGGCTAGTCTAGCTGGATATATGTCCATTTTCAGTAGAGGCCCGGGGAGAAAAGCTCCACAGCAGCTGGATACAACTAATATACATAAGTAAATATAGACTTAAGGGGATACTGATCAACAATTGGTTATACATGGTAGCAAAAAAACCCTATGAGTTAGGCTTTACATAACAAAAGAAACAGCAGTGAGTGAAGGACATATAACTTGGTATGTAGCATAATAGGTACAAGACAAAATAGACACTTTTGACAACAGAGTTTAAAGCAGAAAACTTAATGACTAAGAAAAGGTTAGTTGTGACAGAGTTTCAGTCAGGATTAGTGCATGGACACAGCCATTGTGAGTTAAGGAAGGTTTTTAGATGCTTTTTGAACAGAGGAGTAGATGAAAGGGATATAAGATTACTTGGAAGTTTATTCCAAAGGATTCCAATGGTGTTAGTAAATAGAGAATCACCTGATTTGTTATTGGATTTTAGGGTTGCGGCTAGTAATTTATTGGCTGAGCGTAGGGTACTTAGGTTTTTATAGGGGTTGATCAAGTTACAGAGAATGGGAGTATTTGAAGGATGATGCAAGATTTTGTGGGTGATGGTTAGTTGTTGAAAAAGAAGCTGGTTTTGCAGTTCCAACCATCCTAGTTTACGTAGATTTTGACAATGGTGAGTACAGAATGAGGACCCAGTGGCAAATCTGGCAATGTTGTTGTAAGAGGTGGCCAGCTTATTTTGATTATTTTTAGATAGATTTGTAAAAATTGGGGAGGCATAGAGAAGCGTGGAAATTAGGTGAGTTTGGGCAATAGTAGTCCTGGCTATAGGTGTTAGGAATGGTTTTAGCCTATAGAGGAATCCCAGTTTTCTATTCACTGATTTGATGGTTGAGTTTATGTGTGAGTCAAAGTTAAGGTTATGGTCAATTGTTATGCCTAAGAGTTTAGTAGTTGAGTCTGGTACAATTACAGTGCCATTATTTGATGTAATTGTGAAATCAATAGAGGGAGACTTCTGGGTAGGGGTAAACAGTAGAAGTTTGTTTTTTTTGGGTTAAGGAGGAGACAGCATTTGGAGAACCAGTTTTCAACTAAGGTAAATACTTTTTGGGTGTTAGACTGAAGTTCAGCAGAAGATGCTGCGGCGCAGATAAGGGTCGAGTCATCGGCATATTGAATACAGGTGGTTTGAGGTAGGGATGCATTCAGGTCATTGATAAAAATAGAAAAGAGGAGGGGCCCCAAAATAGAGCCTTGTGGGACTCCCTGTGAGATAGGGAGTAGAGTGGATAGACTGTTGTCCCAGAGGACTGCCTGTTGTCTATTTCTAAGATAGGATTTGAACCATTTGACTGCCTGAGTGTTAACTGAAAGTGAAGTAAGTATATCTATCATTAAGTGATGATTCACCATGTCAAAGGCTTTGGAGAGGTCTAGAAAGAGGGCAGAGGTGAGTAAGTTGTTGTTTTGATTTTTATTAATTGAGTCAGAAAAGGATAGTAGTGCAGTAGTAGTACTATGATAAGGCCTAAAACCATGCTGGCAGTTGGCTAAAAGATTATTTTGGAGGAGATGATCGTGAAGTTGCCGGTGAATGCATCTCTCCATGATTTTAGCTAAAGGAGAAAGTAGAGCTATGGGACAGAAATTAGACAGTTCAGTTGAGCTTCCTCCCTTATGTAGAGGTATAATATATGAGACCTTCCAAAGAGATGGTATAGTGCTTTCTGTGATGGTCCTATTAATTAAGATAGAGATAGGGTAAGCAAGTACTCCAGCTGCCATTTGCAGAAATTCAGCTGGAAGGAGGTCAGCTGAGGGGGTACAGGGTTTTAGTTTTTGAAGCTGGGTATGGATGAGAGAGGTTGGAACAGGCTGTAATTGGAGGGGAAGAGGTAAAATGGTTTGGGAGAGTGTGTTGGAGATGCTGGCTGGTGATAAGGTACATGTTAATGATTGGACTGAGTCCACAAATAATTTATTAAAGGAATTGGCAATTTGGCAGGGAGAATTTTGAGTCAAATTAGCTGGGGTTGGAGTTTTGGACTGGCCTGGGTGAAGTAGGCTATTTATACCTATATTTATATATATATTTATATAGATTATAAAAACTGACAAGGTTATCAAAACACGTACCATCTCACAATATACTATAGGTCTCAGAACAACAAAGCACACTTCAGAAAATAATGGTTGTTATCTACTCACAGTGTGATGGACTGCCAATCCATTGTATCCACTGCTTGCCAGTGTATATTGCAGTTCCCACAGGACCTTGAATAGAATACAGCAGGAATCTAGAAAGAATGAATGAATTATGCAAACTGCATGCTGTCAAAAAGCAGGAAAATAAAAATAACTGAATTATGCAAATCACATGCTGTCAAAAAGTTCACTGGAAACATACCCAAGGTTTTAATAAACCGAAAAAGCAAAAAGTAGTGAAAGCATGATAAAAAAGATGCCCAAAATTATTTTGGAAAAGAATTACACTTATGCAAGGTTTTAAGAACACACATAAACAAAGGTGCTACATATATGTAGATTTGATTTTAGCAACGTAGGTGCTATGCATTTGCAAGGTCTAAAATTTGCAGTAGTAGTGCTTTTTTTCAATGACTGACTGAAAATAAGATATAAGGGTGTTTTTTTTTCTGTAGTTATCCAAGCCACACTGATCTGCATTAAAAGACTTCATAATCTTTAAGTAAATGTGAGGGTGGATACACTGAATGAAATGTGATGCATGCAAAGAAATAATAACTGGTAGGATGGAAGTGACAAAAACATACCTAAAAATGCCAGAACTCCAAGAATTTCCACTAGCTGGAGCTCTAGACCAAGCAACAGACTACTTTCTAGCTTTAAAAAGTCTGCATTACTCCATATTCATTGATGGCTGCATACACAGTTAAGGAAATACTGCTGAAAACCACTGAAGGCAAAGCAAAACTACAAATAGGAAGTTGTCTGTTATAGCAAGACTAATGACACATACTGTGTCTAAGGAATCCAGAGCAGTAACGGTATTGTTATGGTGACCTCAGGAAACACCACACTGCCCTCCTCCATCGGTTAAATTAAATCACTCTTTAAGATATGCTGTAAGAATTTAAGTAAACTTTGTTCATGTTTACAACATATCTGTCAGTTAAATAGTTATTGTTCCTGACAGTACTGGTGTGCTCTTTTATTTTGCTGTACATGAGGAATTGGAGCTGCATATCTGTGTGACAGAACCACTGAAGAGACCACAACCAGTGTTTCATATATCTAAGAAATCTGCAGTGGCTGTGGTTTCCTAGGGGAAAATACTCATTTCCATATATCTAGTGAGAGCTACCTGCCATAGATTTTGCCTCTGCTTCCAATCAGAACACCTCATACATAATAGGAAGACCACCAGCACTTAAGGAGCAAGGTTATCTATCTGTGATGGGCCTTCACTTCTGTCTGCCAATGCGGTTCCACCCCCATCAGTAGAACCTGCAACTGTGGTGTGCTGTTGTGAAGTTGCCTTGATTTACCTTCCTCATCATGTAAACGTGCATAGTGTGGACACAGTGGGAAGGTTTGCATTAAGTGTCATCTGCTATAAGGTATAATTGATAGACAATATACCATAAATCATCAAGGAATATGGACATTTGACCTTAAAATCAAAACCCAAGCTCAGTTAGCAAAAGAAGAAAACAAATTCCACGGTAAGACTATACCGTATAACGGGCAACAAGAAACCAAAAGGCAAATAAAGAGAAAATAAACAAACTATATGTAAAGAGACATAGAAAAGTGAAGCTATTTTGTTGACAAATAAAGAGTATCATGACATTTATAAACTGCTGCCTTAAGTAATCTTTAAAGGATCTTAACATAAGAAAGTCAAGAATACTTTAGAAAAAGGGCCTCAACATAAAAATATTTAAGAAAGTTTAATTTTTAAATAAAGGTAAAAAAAAGTAAGTGCAGAGGACTATAGCTCTGACTTATTAATAAGCTGCTTCCTGTGACGGGGATACAGGATTTAAATCTTTTTGCCTTCATTTGCTTACTTTGCGACCTTGTGCAAGTCACTTAATCAGACAAAGCTTTGGGGCACATAGGAAGTTGGGCTAGACTCCTTAATTGTCTCCTGGACAGCATGCCTGGTAAATATCTATGAACCTATCAGAAGAATTAAGGACAAATGCACAGGGGCTCTGATGGCACTGCATAGTAACAAATGCTGAATAATATAATTTTGTACATAATGACAAAGCAGTGAATATTTTTAAATAAAATGCAGGCTGTGGCCAGGGTATGTAATTCAGAGAAAATAATTTACTCAAAAAAAGGCAAGTCTGGGCAGTTGGAAGCATTGTACAATTCCCCAAACACCAGACACTGACATGGGTAGACCATCTACGACGCAGATAGTGCAGCATATATAAGGAACATCCAATCTACCTATTCTTGGTGGTAGTCTTACTAACTGCACCTGCCCACACCTCCCAGTAATTGTATATACCAACTCCGAGATTGCACTAAATTGCGGAAAGGGCAGGTGCTGTTAAAGCTAAGTTACCAGTTAGCTAGTAGTAGATCGTGGTCCCTTTATGTTGGCCAACTATGGTCATTCAATGACTTTATTTTTTATGACATCCCTGTTCATTAAAAGTGCTGTTTGTTGACTAATGTTCGATATACAGCCATTCTATGTAATATTTTTTTCAATTGCTGAACATAGACCCCAAGGTGCCATCCCCTAAATCACATAAGGACTTTTGCCCTATATTCACCCTGCCCTCTGAGTAAAATCTTTGAAAAACTTCTCTATAACAAGTTTCTAAAACATAAACAGCTATGTCCTTCTCTGTAACAAGTACCATGGATTCAAAAACTTATTTAGTGCTACCCACCTCTGTACTCACAGCAAATATTGCCATCTACTGTAATATTAATGATGGACTCATCCCTGCTGGCATGTTTGTAGCTATGACTAAGGCATTCAAAACTATTAACCATAACCTTCTGTTATGTAAGTTAGCCAAGCTTAACTTTGGTCAAAATACAACTAATTGATTTCACAGCAAAATGGAGAATAGAACATTTCAGGTTCATTCTAATAATTATACGTCTGCCATGAGTACACTTATCAAAGGGGTACAGCAAGGTTTAGTGTTAGTCCCTCTATTCTCCTCCTTGTTCATTAATGATCCTCCAGATTACCTTGCCAAACCAGACATTATACTTTGTACAGATAACATACTACTTTTCTAAGCTAAAAAATGCCCAACCACTCTCCATAACTAGCTTCAAATGTCTTTCTCGAATCTCTTCCATTTGGACACTTAAAATAACTTTTTGATAAAGCACAAAGAAACTAATGTCATATTGTTTTCATCCCCTCACAAACTCCACCAGATAGATACTACCTAGCCATGAAGAGACTGCTCCCTATTTAAGAGCCAACATAATCTCTTAGACATTAACAAGTGGACAACATCTCCCTACATAGACCACCTTTTAAAACAGTCACTGGTGAAAAAGGCTTTACGAGACATGGCCAGTACTGTGCAACAGTCTTCCCCTTGACTTAAGGAATAAAGAAACTCTTGCTGAGTTTAAAACCACTTCCAACGAACATCTCCTTATTGGCTCTGTTTGCAAATGCTTCAAAGATAATGCCCCTCTGCTTTTTACTCCTATACTTCATCTATCATTTGTTAAAGTAGAGCTTTGTTAAAACTGGACCCTGTACAGTTGTTCCTTATGACATATGTAAGCTGTATACATAAGTTGCATATGCTGTTTGTATTTGCATTTTACTTCCAGTTCATATTGTACATTTCACTTGCATCTTTAGTAACATGTACGCATACTTGTTCTGTTGCCCCTTCCTGTGTACATTACTAGGACATCCTTACAGCTGTGCCTCAGGACTACATGTCTGCACATAATTGTGCCCATAGGTTTTTTAAGATAAGCCTATATTACTGCTATAGTACAATGTCTTGTTTGGATCTATAAGATATTTTAATGTCTGTATGGTATTTTTAGTACTTGTCACTGCACAGTTGTGCCTGGGTCATGGCTGAAAAGGGGTTTTGGACCAGTCCACCTACATGGTTATCAAATAAAAATAATTAAATGTGTCCTAGACAACGTAAGTATGTCCTGACTTAACTCCAAGATGGAAGAGTCAATGAAAATGCATACATTATGGAGGATTTTAACTACTCACACAATTGCTGGATAAACTACTTAGCATCAGATAATTAAATTTAGGGTCTATATCATATGAGAGAATGTTAAGAATGTCGAACGCTCTAAAGAGTGGAAATGCCGGACCTCAAAGTGCTTCTTGTGGGATCGCAGTACAGTGAAGGTTGGAATATTCACCCTTTCCTCACTGTAGTGCGGTCTCAGAGTTGGAATATATATTTAGTTGGGGGGGGGGGGAGGCACAGCTCCCCACAATAAAGAGTTTGAGGTCCGGCATTTTCACTCCTTAGAGCATTCCATATTCTTAACATTCGCTCATATGATATAGACCCTAAATTTAAATATTAACTTACTATGCAAACCAAAATCATTTGGGATAAATAGTGTAAATTCCAGCTAGGGATAATAGTATCCCTGATATCACATTGACATATATAGGATCTTTCTGTCTCCCACAAATTCTTATTCCCTTTGTAAATACATAGGCTATGATATAATCACCTTTAATGTAAATCACACTCAGTCAATCATAAATTCACCTTCCTGGACTTTATCACTGAAAGCTGTTGCAGTGGCCCAGCAATCAAGGAGCCTCAATCCTCACCACTAACACCAGTGAGGGGCGTCCACATTGGGAAGGATAACAAATACACACACAGTAAAGTACAATTATCCTTAAGAGCACACAGAGATCACAATCAGTCTCTCCCTTTCCCTATAGATCCCCAATAAGACTCCCCACTGGCACAGCTGTAGGGTCCAGATCTCAGCCTAGTGGGCAAGCTAAAACCTCCAGCACCCTCTCTGTCCAACCAGTGCTTTGTGTCCCTGCCCAAGTAGCTGACAAACATACACTTTGAGATATGAGTTATATACAAACACACAGACATTCCTGGGGAGTCTGCCCAGCACCTCCCTGACATGTTGAAGGTGCTCTTGCCAGGAATGACTGTAGATGGCAATATCATCTAGGTAAGCAAGAGCAAACCCTCCTGCTGCTCCTAGGATATGATCTACCAGCCTCTGGAAAGTTGTTGGGGCATATTTCATCCTAAAGGGCATCTTTGTGAACTCATACAAGCCAAATGGAGTCACAAAGGCTGACTTATTTTTAGCACTGGGGTCAAGGGCACCTGCCAGTAACCCTTGGTAAGATCAATGGTTGTAAGATACTTAGCCCCACCCAGCTGCTCTAGGGCTTAATCTGTCCTAGGCATAGGGTAAGCATCTGACTCTGTGTGACTATTTAATTTCCTGTAGTCCACACAGAACCTGGTGCTGCCATCCTTCTTTGGCATCAGCAACACTGGGGAGGCCCAGGGACTGTTGGACTCATGAATTACCCCTAGTTCCAACATCTCCTGTATCTCTTCCCTCAGAGCCTGTTTGACTCTCTCAGACACCCTATAAGGGGCCTGCCTAATAGGCCTTTGGGGTCCTGTATCCTCCTGGTGTTGCACCCTGGTCTCCCAGTGAACATATCCCCAAACTCCTGTAACACTGCTCAGTCTTCTCAAACCTGGGTAGGAGATAACTGCTGGGACATTGCTACCCCTTCCACTGAGGTGTCAGTTCAAGCCTCACTGAGGAGATCAATTACCAGCTCTCCCTCAGACTCCTGCAACCCACTACAAATACTCAGTACAAGGGCCTCCCTATCATGGTAAGGTTTCATCATGTTAACATGGTACAATTTGTGCTACTGCCTCCTGCCTAGCAGTTCTACCATATAGTTAACATCACTTACCTGCCATGCCACCTTGTAGGGTCCCTCCCAAGCTGTTTGAAGCTTGTTGTGTCTGACAGGAATGAGAGCCATTACCTGCTGCCCTACAGCGTACACTCTAGCTCGAGCATTCCTGTCATACTATGCCTTTTTCTGTTGTTGGGCTTCTGCCAGTTTCTCCTCGGCAAAGCCCATGAGTTCCCAGAGCCTTCTCCTGAGGTTTAGGACATATGCCACAACAGGCTCCTTGTGAGATTCGCACCCACCTTCCCACTCATCTCGAATTAAGTCTAGAGGTCCCCTCACCCTGTGCCTATACAACTCAAAGGGTGAAAAACCTGTGGATTCCTGGGAACCTCTCCGTACACAAACAACAAATGGGGCAAATATTTGTCCCACTCCCTCTTAAACTGGTCTGCAAATGCCCATAGCATGGACTTGAGTGTAGAGTTTAATCTCTCAATAAGACCATTAGTCTGGGGATGGTAGGGGTGGTCTTCAGGTGCTTCACCCCATAGTACTTCCACAGACAAGCCAGCAGGTCTGACATGAAATTGGCACCTCTGTTAGTCAGTATTTCTTTTGGGAAACCTATCCTGCTGAAAGTCTCTAACAAAGCATTTGCCACCTTTTCTGCCTCAATGGAGGACAAAGCCACTGCCTCAGGTTATCTTGTAGCTTAATCTACTACCACTAGGATATACCTTTTCCCTGTGGAACTTGGGGTACTCAGAGACCTCACAATATCCATAGCTACCCTCTGAAATGGCTCCTCTATCACAGGCAAAGGCATCAAAGGAGCTCTCACCTTGTCTCCTGCCTTGCCTACCTTTTGGCACTGCACATAGGTCCTGCAGTACCCTGTTATATCTCTGGAAATTCCAGACCAACAGAAGATATGCTTACTATGTCTCTTTGCATGTTTTATGCCCATATGACCTGCAAAGGGAATATCATGGGCTATGGCTAGAAGCGCCAGATGGTAGACTCTAGGCACTACCAACTGCTGTACTCTCTCACCTTCTAGCCCTCCCTGAGGGGTCCACTCTCTATAAGTAACCCTTTGTCCCAGTATACAGATTTTCCCTTCCCTTGAGAATCAGGTGCCTCACTAGCTACCTACCTCAGGCCTTGCAATGTAGGGTCTGAGAGATGAGCCTGTCTCAACTCTCTCTTTGTAACCCTTCCCAGCTCCCCTTCCAAGGAAGTCTGGCATCCTCTGACAGCGGTGCCTCACTGTCAGCCTGGGTACTACTACTCACCTCTACCTTTGCAGTCACTCTGTCCCAGGGAACATCAGTACCCACAAGCAGCTGTGGCTTAGCTTCATTCTCACTGATACAGTTTAGCTTCCTCCCTGAAGTAACCACCTCACCAGTCCTGGCTGCAAATATGCGGTCTGTCTGGATCTCCCCCAGGCTACCAGACCCACATGCTTGTCTCAAAGCCTGACTGTGTGTAACTGCATTAACACATAGTAATGCCTCATCAAAATCCTTCCCTATCAGGACATCTGCAGGATGGTAGTTTGGTACCCCTGTTTTCTCAAGACAACCTACTATTGGCATTTTGTCTTCCCCACTTACTGGCTCTATCACCTTTTATTCCCCACCTTGCCTCTATAGGCATCTGTATGCCACATGGCCCCACTAGCTGAATACAGAACATTTAACCCTAGGTCCTGAACATGTACCTGGTCTAGTGGCTTCCCCCGCTACTGGCAGATTCTGTTGTGGCAGTCTGGGCTGGCCCACCATGGGTTCCTTTAGACCCATGAGCTGTACTGGGGGGCCCTTTTCTGTGCAGGGATCTGAAGTAGCACATTGTCTACCAGCTAACCAGATCCTCATGTCCTCAAATAAAGTGCTAAGGGCTTGTTCCCCTCACCAAAATGTCTGCCAGCCCTTCAAAAAGTGGCGACCTGACATCCAATCACCCACCTATGAAAATAAGTGCTCAGTTCAGCAATACATTCATACACACTTTCATTTGCCTTGCGTCTATGCTCACAAAATGTTTTCCTATAAGTTTCAGGTGTTAGCTTAAAAAATTCAAACAAACAGTTCTTAACAGCAGTATAATCAAAATATTTACAATCAGCAGGTTTAGACAATGCAGTCATAGCTTTAGCATGGAGTAAGGGGGTCAGGAAATGTACCCAGAGCCTTTGGTCAACATCATACTGTTCACATACCCTCTCAAACATAGGAATGAAACTATCAAAATTAGACCACTCTTTAAACTGTGGAAAATATTTACTGACCTTTTGTGCTTCTGGAGTCCAGTTACTCCCTTCCCCAGAAGAGTCAGCATCTTCTTTTTGTGCTGCCTCTGTCACTCCTTTTCCACAGCTTCTATTTCCAAACACCTGGCCTCCAACTCAAGTCTCTTTAGCTCCAGATGGATTTTTTAAGTCCTCCGCACAAAGGTTGAGCTGTCCATTCCCTGAGTGTTGTACATCTCCACGGCCCGTCTGATCATCCTCCTGGTTGCTATTTTTTGCTGCAACTGTGACCAAAGCTGCAATCATGTCTGCCTTAGCCAGGTTTCCCAGCACCAGTCCTTTAGCCTGGTACATCTCAGCCAATTGGCTCCTTGTCAGCTTTCCATATTCCTCTGCTGACATGCTTGCCTGCTCTCCCTGACTAACTAAGCTAACAAAAGAAATAAAACAATTGTGATCTGAACTCTGAGTATTCACTGTGTGGCTGATTCAGCACAAGCTACAGGAATTCACTATCCATACCACTACAAGCCAATTAATGTGTCCACCAATTAATCTGTGGTGTGAGTATCCCACCACTGCCAAATAATTAATATGTGATGCCCGTGCACTGGCCCAGCAATCAAGGAGCCTCAGTCCTCACCACTAACACCAGTGAGGGGCGTCCACATTCAGAAGGATAACAAATACACACACAATAAAGTAAAATTTCCCTTAAAGAGCACACAGAGATCACAGTCAATCTGGGGCTGGTTTCTCCCTTTCTCTTCAGATCTGGAGACATATCTGGGTAAGACTTCCCACTGGTACAGCTGTAGGGTCCAGGTCTCAGCCTAGTGGGCAAGCTAAAACCTCCAGCACCCTCTCTGTCCAACCAGTGCTTCATGTCCCTGCCCAAGTAGCTGACACACATACACTTTGAGATATGAGTTATAACAAACACACAGACACTCCTGGGGAATGCTGGCACAGATTTGCCAGCTTTGCCTCCTTTCTGCCCAGTCTAAAAGGTAGTACCAGCTGCCACCACCCACTAATATTTATCAGCTACTAAAAAGGCCCTTACTAAAGGGCATCCAATTATTACTGTGCAATATTATTATCCAAATGGTAAGTGTGACTGAACAGCAAAGCTTATTGGAGTGGCTTGGACAGTATCACTATATACATGAAATGTACTATAGAGCTTAAATTATCTCTACACAAAACAGCCACAGTTGAAAGTTTGAAAATATTTAATAGTAAATAATAAAAACACAAGACAATACTTCTTACTACACAGTGTTATTCAAAACTTCAGAGATCACAGAGAAATACTTAAAATAATACAGTATAAAAGTTCTGACATCAGTACAGAAAAAAGACTAATCTAATCTTCCTATGTCCTAGCTATATCTAAAAGAAAACACAGTTCTAAAATAAACTTACATATAAAGCAAAGGCAATGTTGGTGAGTTGGATGTTCTCAAGACAAATGCAAAATGCTCTCTGATTCTCTCTCTTTAAATTGATAACACAGTGCTGCTTCACATTACATCATTCTTAACAATTGTCTGTTTTCGCAGGCTAACAGAAACTCAGAGGTTAATAGCCCTTTTGATCTTGCAGCTGGTCAGGAAGCCAGAGCAATAAAATAAATTATACATGTAAATTCTAGCCATTAACTCTGGTCTCAAAACAATAGGAATAATTCCTTCATTTAGACATCTCGGCTCCGAGTTTTGACATTAAACAATTACACAACGCTTGACTTATCATCTTTCCTACAGCAGAGTGCACTGTTGTTACATTTTTTGCAGTTCCACATTTAACACCATTTTTCCCATTCAAGAGAACAAGCCTATGGTTTATATTAATATTTACTAATGACAGAATTATCTACAAAATAGTTAAATAAAATCAAGAATTCAATACACAGGAGGTTCAGATTCAAAAGTTTACTAGTGTACACCAGGAGGCAAAAAACGTACAAGTACAGAATTTTGTCTAACATGAAACAGGAAGCACACAATTTTATATAGGTTTAACATTCAAGCTGTGCCCACCTTACTGACGTGATATGTCACAGGGCATCTACATCACTTTAGCTTGCAGTCCTCTATTCATAAAAACTGCTGATGCAGAAAAGAGCAGAAGATTTCATTATTTCACACATTTTATTTCCTGACCCAGCAGATAATCACTTGTGAAAAGCATAAACATTAAAACTTGCTAAGCTGGCATCTGCCAGGGTCGAAGGTCAGCTTGCTTCAAGCCACACTGCAGTTTCAAAACTACTTACATTTACACATGAATTAATCCTCTCTGCTATATGATTAATAGAATAAAATGCATTATATACTACTTTGCTTTTAAACTAGCATTTCTCATATATTCAAATACACATTTTTCTAACAAAAATTCTATCTGGCTAGGGCTGATTTCACCTACCTGAGCTGGGAATTGTTGGTCAAAAGCTCATTGTGTGCTTACCTAATTGACCTTAGGGCATAGTTAGTGTAAAACTTGATTTTTTCCAATCGTATACAAGGCTCACGTTTGCTTGAAGCTGCTCTTTGTGCAACGGCAGTTACTAGTGCTTTGTATACACACAATCACCAGAAGTTGAAATTCCCCTATAAAAACCACATCAGAACATTACCACAGTCCCGCTTTACTCACAGAGTAACTAGCTTGTGGGATGAGCAGTATTTGCACATTTAGTTAGGACTGTTTATGTCTACGTTACCTTATTATAGCACCCAGGACTATTGCTGTTCAGACTGCATCTAGTTTGGGTGTTGGGCAGCATCACTGGTTAGGTTAGCTGCAGATTACACCAAGTAAGTGCCTTTCCCTCATCCATTTGCAAACACCCTTCTCTTCTATCCCTTGCAAGTATACATTAGGACCTGCAAACATGGATGGGAACTTTCCTGCTATCTCTGCATCCATCTTGGTGGACATGGGCATCCTGAGGCAATGTAACAATTGAACTATGTACACTGACAACTACTTAATTCTAGAACAGACAAATATAGTATGTGATAGATGCAGTTACACATTGACACTGGAGGCTAGTCTCCTGCATACAGGCACAAAAAGCAACAAACATGTTGTCAGCTCCTCACACACACACACACACACACACACACACACACACACACACACACACACGCACACACACACACACACACACACACACACACACACACACACACACACACACACACACACCACTCACTGCACCCACAAAGGACCACACACATAGGCCCACATATGTGGAGGTGCTCACATGCAACTTATCCAAACCTCAAAGGCCTCTCAGGCCAGTCTTCAGAAACTCTGCATTCAGACAAAAAAGGCAATTTATTTATTTATTTATTTATTCCAGTTTGATTACTGGGGAGGTCCACTGGGCTTAAGAGCCCATTTTCAGTGGAGGCCCGCGGAGAAAAGCTCCACTTAACAAAGTTAATTACATGAAAATATCAAAGAGTTAGAGTACAAACAATGGGTTCCTTTAACAAGAAAAAGTCAAAGATAATTACAGTTATTGTTCAGAAAAATAAACAAACAAGCTTTTAGTATAAAGGCTAAATATTATTATCTAGTTACAAAATGAATCAGTGGATTGAGAGTAAGGTAGGAAGAAAAGGTTAGCCTGGAGTAAAGGGGGAGGAGGGCATGAGAGGTATGGGTGGAATAGTGCAGTTGCATTTCCTGTTCAGGTAGAGGTAGGAATGAAGTTGAGTTTTGAAGATAAGATGGTTGTTACAGGTCCTTTGAGAGGAGGGTAGAGCATTCCATTTTTTGCTAGGGTAAAGGACTGGAGAAGCTGACCAGCTGGGCACTTGGGTTTTTGAATGGTGATCAGGTTTTGGTGAAAGGATCTAAGGGGTCTGAGAGGGGTATAAGGTTGTAGAAAATTTAGCTAGAGCAGGGCAGTTAGTGGGTTGGAATAGTAATTTGTGGGCTGTGGTAATTTGGAGAAAGTCAAGTGGGTTAGGGAGTTCAAGCCAGTTTAGAGAATGAAGGGCGGTGCAGTGATGAGAGGAGGATTTGGCATTGGTAGCAAATCTGGAAATTTTGTTATAACAAACTTCAAGTTTGGAGGTGAGTGTGGAAGATAAATTAGTGAGCAAAGGAGCGCCATACATAAGAGAGGGAAGGAGGTAGGTAGAGGCAAGAGTTAGTCTGGTGGAAGGAGAGAGGAAGTGGTTGTTTCTGTAAAGTAGGCCTAGTTTTATGTGTGTTTTCTTGATGTTTACCTGGATATGAGTGTTAAATTTTAGTTGATTGTCAATTGTGACACCAAGAAGTTTGGCAGAGGGTACAATCTCGATGGAGGAGTTATTGATACTGGTTATATGGAGGGAGTTATTGTCAAGAGGGGAGGATTTTCAGGGGGAGAATAGAAGGATTTTTTGTTTTATTGGCATTTAATGAGAGGTGATTTTGGAGCATCCAGTTTTCAGTGGTTGAGAAGGCTTTTTGTGTCAGAGATTGGAGCTCTGTTAGGTTGGTAGTGCAGCAGATCAAAGTGGAGTCATCAGCGTATTGCACAATTTTGGTGTTAGGAATGGCTTTGTGGAAGTCATTAATGAAGATATTAAATAGCAATGGGCCAAGTATGGAACCTTGGGGTACTCCGGTAGGGGTAGGAAGGAAAGAGGAGGTGGCTTGGCCCCATTTCACAGCTTGGGACCTGTTTGAAAGGTAGCTAGAGAACCATGAGAGAGTTGTTTGAGAGAAGTTGAGATTGGAGAGATGGCTTAGAAGGTGGGTATGAGAGATGGTATCAAAGGCTTTGGATAAGTCAAGCAGAACAGAAGATACCATATTACCAGAGTCACGGGCAGAGTTTACAGAATGTAAGAAGGAGAGAAGGGCGGTGTTAGTACAGTGCCCTGGGTGGAAGCCGTGTTGGGTAGGAGAGAGTAGCTGGTGTTTGGTAAGTAATGGCAAGAGCTGCAGGTGGATACATTTTTCAAGAATTTTGGAGATGGGGGAGAGGATGGCTATGGGGTGGAAATTGGAGACATATTTTTGCCACCCTTATGAAGTGGAAGAATAAATGCAGAAAGCCAAAGTTTGGGAACATAGGTTTCACTTAGTGATCTATTGATCAGGATGCTGATAGGCAGAGCAATAGCATCAGAGGCTATTCTTAGGAAGGAGGATGGAATGCTGTCAGGGGCGTTGGAGCAAGGCTTAAGTTTATAAAGAAGTTTTTTTATTAGATTGGTGGAGATGGGTTTAAGTTCAAAAATAGGATGTAGAGATGAGGGAGGGGGAGACTGAGCAGGCGGGAGGAGGGTTAATGTTGGTAAAGGTCTTAGCTCAGCGATAGAAGATGTAAAGAAGGTATTGAATAGCGAGGCAATTTCGGGGTCAGATTTTCTGGTGTCTGGACAGGGGTTGTTTTTGTAACTGGGCTGAGGAGGGAATTAATAGAGTTCCAGAATTGTTTGGGATTTTTAGCATGATTTTCTTGTAGCTTGATGTAGTAAGATTTTTTATCTCTAATGACTTGTTTTTTGGCTAGGTTTCTGAATTGTTTATATTTAAGTAGTATTTCTGGCTGTTTATGGTGGAGGTAAGTTTTCCATGTTTTATCCCTTTGTAGCATTATCTTTTTTGTATCTTTGGTGAGCCATGGGGTGGTCTTAGTTTTGACTCTTTTAGTTCTGATTGGAGCAAGGGAGTTAAGGACAGTTAAGAATGTAGAATTGAAGTAGTCAACGGCTTTGTCTAATGGTAGTATTTTTAAGGGGTTCCAGTTAGCAATTCCCATCTGTAAAAGGAAAAAATTTCAAAGACCAATGCACGTTAGGTTCAAGCAAGGCACCCTTTATTACTTGCAGCAAGGAGGCAAAGCATGTAGGTACAGGATTTGTCTAAACTTTTGGTGATCAGTATGTTATTCTTATACAGTTCTCTTCATGTCACACATAAAATGTTACTATTCTATTGCTGACGTAGTTAGACACAGCTTTCTATATGTTCTACAGAAAATGTTACCAGACTTATTGCTGATATGGTCAGATTATTTGCTGTCTTGCAAAACATTTTGAGAAAAACAACCTGGCCTTGGGCTTATTTTAGCCCACCTTGACTTTTCAATTCTTCAATTGTACAGTTCTAATACATGTAGATTCAAGGTACATTTCTAGCTTTAGTACAAGTAATGTTGACTATGGTTTATACTTTCAAGCATCTATTGTATTCTTTATCAAAGTTGCTCGCAGCTGCATATTTTCTCATGGCATAAGCAGAAATGAAATGTCTCCTTGTTAAGTTTCATGACATTAGCAGAAATGAAATCTCTCTTGTTAAGTTTCTAATAGCTGTGCAGATTCATGCAGTGTGAACAGAATAAATGTATTAACCCTTTTAAACCTCAAATGCACTATGCATGCATATTACTGTTATATATTTTTCTAGCATTTCCCCCCTTTTAATACTTTTATTCTACTTTCAAGACAAGCATAAACAGTTTTCTTTCTTCCCCTAACCTCTTCCTGCTCAGGATTTGCAGTTAAGAGAGTCATTCAGTTTAAGCTCATGAAAGCATCTTCAATTTTTTAGCAATTCTTCAAGTTTAGCACCTTGATATAAGGTTTCTGAAACTGAAATGTCTATAAAATTTTTAATCAGTCTTTTTATGCAGGGGATGCAGCAGCACACACATACCACCAGTAGGATTATTCCTACACAGATGGCAATCAGAATGTTCATCAGGATGCTGCCCCAACCCCCAAACAATTTCTGGAAAAAGTCCATCAATGGATTTGGTCCTGGTATGGTCATGGCTGACACCTGCTGTATTACCTCAAGATGGTTGTCTATCTCATGTTTGTGGTCAGGAATATACAAACAGCACTCCTCCTGGATTAAAGTGCACGTACCTCCTCTCGCCACTAGGGTGAAGTCAAGAGCCATGTGATTTTGAAGCACCACTGTTCTCATGGCAGTCAGTTCATCAGTCACCAATTCTAGGGCAGAAAAGGTTGCATTGCTCATTATTTCGAGAAGCTTACACAATTTTCTCAGTTCCCAGATTGATTTTGTTGCTCCATATGCTGGCATTACACCTGCCCACGATATAACAGTATCACTCATGTCCATGTGTGACAGTCCATTGCTCCCTAAGCCCACAGCATGATGTTTTTTCCAGCGCACATTGATTTGCCCCACTGGATTGACGGGCTTCTTGATTTCTCGAACATTCCGTATTTCCATTGAGGTAAAACTGCTGTATGTCGTATGGCCAGAACCAGGTACCCCAAAAAACAACTGCCAGACCAATTCTCAGGTAGCCATTTATATGCTTTTCTACCGCATACAAAGTAACAATCTTCTACTTTAGTAGTAACTTTACTATACCCTGGCTCTGCATGAAACATTTTTCTGTCGATTATGGACAGTTGTTTATAGAGGTCAGCATTATGTTTCACTTCACCAATTGTCCTATGCATCAGTTCAACAAATGAATCATAGGTCGTGTTGCAATAGGATCCAATGTTATCAGGTTTAGTGTAGCATCTATAGGTAACAGTCACATTGCAATTGCTCCAACCCACCTTAACTGTATCATTCTTGTAAAAACACATAGTTCCCTTCTGTCGAACAGACAAGTGCAATGCTACTTTATCTTGTGATGTGACATCTGCTGTATCATGAATTAGGTTTTCCCAGGTCTTGTTGGCTCCTAGGGGAACTGAAGTTAACAGTAACCCCCCATATGCTGTTGGTTAATCTGTGCAAATCCAGCAATTCGAAATATTGAAGGTCTCAGCATACACATATTTGATTGCCTGGTAAGTGTTAAAGTTCGGGTGCCACTCTGCACGCTTGTTCAGTTCAATTTGTGTGGCTAAGAAAAGGAATGGCCACAACAAAAAGATTATTGTCACTAGTACAGTCAACAGGATGGTTATGTAATACTTTTGAGGAAACGGTTGTTCTGCATTTCTGTTTTCTCCGACTCTTTCAAGCAGGTGTATTTGGATCTTACTGGATTCTGTCATCTTTACTTTGGACATGTGCTCTTACTCTCTGTCCTAATAGGACCTTCAGCACCGATGGTTTCTTGACTGGGGTTGAGGCGGATCAGTCCTATTGATCTGACCCTCCTTTGTAGCCAGACTTTGTGCTGAGGGCCCCGATTGAGAGGTAAGATTTTTGTCCAACTCAAAGTTCTCAACCAGTGGATCAGTTGTATCCACGAAGCTCGTTCTGCTATCTTGACTGCAGTGGGTGTGGAAAGATGCACCTGGTAGGGACCTTCCCACCTTGGAGATGCCCAGTTTTTTTGCTTGATGATTTTGATCCACACCCAGTCTCCTGGCGTCACTGCCACTTCTGATGTTTTGATTTATTTTCTATCTGAAACAGAATTTGACTGCAACAGATGTTTAGAACTCAACAACTTTTTCATATATTCAGCTAGTGTGAAATCAGCTTCCTGGTCTGATGACATGAGAAGTTTCCACTGGGGTGTATAATAAGCCCTTCCAAATAGTTTTTCAAAAGGAGTCAATCCTTTTAATGTAGGGACAGTTCTCATGCTCAACAGTGCCAAGGGTAAACAGTACAACCAAGTTTTTCCTGTCTCAGCTATTAATTTTCTCAATTTGTTTTTTAGTATACCATTATGCCTTTCAACTAGCCCTGCAGATTGTGGATGGTATGCACAATGATTTTTTAAAGAAATCCCAAAATGCTTACTCAACTGCTGTATGGTTTGATTTACAAAGTGTGTACCATTGTCACTGTAGATTCTTTCCGGAATACCAAACCTAGGAATGATTTCCTTGACAAGTACATTTGCCACCGTAGCTGCATCTGGATTTTTGTTGGAAAGGCTTCCACCCATCTGGAAAACATATCTATAATGACAAGACAATACTTCTTATTTTCACATTTGTTCAATTCTATGAAATCCATACAAATAGTGTTAAACGGATATGGTGGCGTAGGGAAACTCCCTTGCTTGGGCTTTATCACCCCCTGTGCATGATGTTTGTTACAAATCTGACACATCAAACAAATATTTTAGAGTAGTTTGTAAATCTGTACGTTGTGAACACCTGGTTCACCAGCTGTACCGTCCCCCCTGTTGAGACATGGCACTGCCCATGGCTCAACAAAGCTGCATAGGGAAACAAATTAGAGGGTAGTATCGGTTTTCCCTCTAGAGATGTACAGCCCCTTTTCGAGGATTGCTCCTCGTTTTATCCATCGTTGTTTTTCAGCTTGCGTAGTGAGTGTCTGCATTGTTTTTAACATATCTAGATCTAAAGTTTCAGAGGGTTGTAATTCCTCATTTAAAAGAAATACTTCTGTGGCTGCTTGTTTTGCAGCTGTATCAGCTCTAGCATTACCTTTTGAAATCCTATCTTGTTGCTTGGTGTGAGCTGTGCATTTACAAATGGCTACTTTCTGAGGTAACTGAATAGATTCTAAAAGATCTAAAATAAACTGCGCATGATTTATAAGTTTGCCAGTAGATGTTATCATTCCCTGGTTTTTCCACTGTTGCGCAAAAACATGTACAGTAGAAAAGGCGTACTGGCTATCAGTAAAAATGTTTACACATTTACCCCTTGCTAAGGAACATGCCCGTGTCAGGGCAATCAATTCTGCCGCCTGTGCAGATAAGTTGTGTGGTAAAGGTTTTGCTTCTATAATCTCAGTATCAGAGACTACTGCATATCCTACTAGGTTCTGTCCTGCAGGACCCCTTTTGCATGAGCCATCCACATAGTATGTCACCTCAGTATCATCCAAGGGGACATCCGTGAGATCTTTTCTAGGGAGTGTCTTTAGCTCAATTACCTGCAGGCAGTGGTGCAGTGTGCCATCTGCAGGGGTCAGGAGCAGAGTAGAATGGTTTAAAGTCATGCATCATTTAATTGTCATATGAAGTTGGCTCAACAATATAGTCATACAGGAAAGATGCCTAGCAGGGGAAAGATATGCCACCTTTTCTTGTAGTAAAATAATCGCGACTGCATGAGGTACTCTCAAAGTGAGAGGGTGGAACAAAACTCCTGAGGCTGAAGCCTGTACTGCCATTGCAGCTGCAACTACTGCTTGTACACAGTGGGGTAAGGACTGTGCCACTGGGTCTAGTTGTGATGAGTAGTAAGCAGTGGGGCGTTGCTTATCCCCATGCTGTTGTGTTAACACTGATGTCATGTAACCCTGCTTACAATCTACAGTTTGGAAAAAATATTTATGATAGTTTGGCAATCCCAGAACTAATGAGGAAACTATTAACTGCTTTAGTTTACAGAAGGCAGATTCTGCCTCTGGTGTCCATTGTAACAAATCCTGCGCTGACATAGCCTTCTTATATATAAGGTCAGTCAGAGGTGCAGATTCCAAGGCATAGTTTGGAATCCAGCTCTGGCAAAAATTAGTTGTACCCAGGAAGGACATCATTTCCTTCTTGGTAGTGGGTTTTGGTGCTTGCAAAATTGCTATTTTTCTGTCCTCATCTAATGTTTTACCTTCCTTGGATATTACATATCCTAGGTATTTGATTTGTTTTTTCCAAAGCTGCAGCTTATTTTTATTTACCTTATGTCCCTCAGTGGCTAAAAATCATAGAAGTGCTATGGTATCTTCTCTACAATCCTGCTGGGTAGGGGCCGCCAGCAAGATGTCATCAACATAAAGTAAAATCTGACTGCCTCTTGGTGGGGTGAATCCTGCCAAGTTGCTTGCCATTTCTTGTGAGAATATTGTTGAGCGTTCACAATATCCCTGTGGTAGTCACGCATATGTATACCTTTTCCCCTGAAATGTAAATGCAAACCAATTCTGGCTATCAGGGTGTATAGGTATCAAAAAGAACGCGTTGCTGATGTCTACCACAGAAAAATACTTTTGTTGAGGTTTCAAATCATTCAACAGGGTGTGTGGGTCTGGCACCGTTGGTGCCCTTGGTATTACCGCATCATTTACAGCTTGTAAATCCTGGACCATACGCCATTCTCCATTGGCCTTTTTTACAGGAAATAAGGGTGTGTTACATGGTGAATCGGGAGATTCTACTAGTATCCCTCCTTTACGTAAGGCTGCTATAATAGGCTTTATCCCTGTCTCTGCATCTTTTCTTAAGGGATACTGTCTTTTTTGTGGTCTGAATGCTGACTTTGGCATGATAGCAACTGGTCCCACTGTACGAATGAGTCCTACATCTGATTTCCCTGTTGACCAGAGAGCCTCTGGTATGTTTTGTAAGGCATTCTCTTCCTCCTTTAACAGGAGTGTCAATCAGCTGTCCTCACTAGACTGCAAGGGCACAGCCGGGTTGGTCTGAGTTATCCAATTCAATTTTTGTACTTGTATTCCCTGTTCTGACAGTTCTAGTTCTGTCTGTTTCTCCCATCTTGTGACTTTTTCTCCTAGGTCTGCCCAGTCTATATTTCTGTTTTTGGTTAAGCTAACATATGGTAATCGATTAGATTTATAAAGTGCAAAGAACTCCTGGGGCAATGAACAGCTGGCTACACTGTTCCCTTCTGTGTCCCAGTACAGGTTATGTAATATCAATCTGTTTGCATGATTCTTAAATAATTCTTGCTCATATTCCTTATCAGGTCTTGGTGTGTTACAGTAATACAGGGTACAGTGCAACAGGTGTTGCTCATCAGTGTCAAGGGAGGGGAACTTGCTGATAGCTAGGTTCATTAACTCTTTGGTCACAGTCCCTGGACCAGTTGTAACCAAGTCCTGGCTGTACCAATAAAAAATTTCACCCTCTGATTGCACTACAAAGGTGTTAGTTTGTCGCTGTGCTTCCATACCCTGCATGGTTGGGACTACTGCTATACCAAATAGCTGCATAAGATCTCTGCCCAAGAGGTTTACTGGGCATTTTGCAGAAACTAAAATTTTACTTCTCTGTGTCAATCCTGAAACTGGATCAGTTATTGCAATGTTATGGGAGAGAGGCTCCCGATACAGCTGTCCATTAGCTGCTTTGACCAGTATGTAATCAGGTGACTCTGTGTTTTCTGGTAGTTTGGAGGGGTGTATCAGGGTTCGTGATGCCCCTGAGTCACACAAAAATATTACCTCCCTCCCTTCTACCAAGAGTGCAACTTCTGGTTTCGTGTCTGCTAAATAGAGCTCCAAGCTCAATAAAGCTAGGTCTAATATTTCATTTTCTTCATTGTCACTAACTTCCTCTACTCCCTTTATCACATCCTTATTTATCCTTTCTTTGCTAGCTCCTTCTAGTGATTCTTGACTACCATATAGTCAGTCCTTAACCTCCTTGTCTTCCGTTGTTGCCTTCTTGTTTTTCTTGCAATCCCTTGCCAAATGTCCCTTTTTACCGCATTTAAAACATTCTCCCCTTTTCTTTCGCCCTTCAAAGTCCTCTGATCGCTGATCAGATTGTTTGTTTCCCTGCGTGTTTTTCTTGCCCTTTTTCCCATACTGTACTACATAAACTTCTGCTCCATCTTCTACAGAAAATACTTGGACTTTCTTTTTCTTTTTGCTATTAAAATGCCTTTCGGCATGCCTAGCATATTCAAGTAATGATTGTAACCTGCTTGTATGATGGTCTACCATGTGTTTCATAATAAAACTGCTTATAGGTGCACTACTGCCCTTTAAAAATGCATTCTTTAACTGCTGTTCATATAGGGAATCTTGTGTTTGATCTTCAGGAACCTGCATTCCACAGTGGTTATTAAAACATTCTAGCAATCTGGCATAATACCGGTCAATTGTTTCACCTTCATGTTGGATGCATTGATTAATGCATGTCCAGTCTGTCCTAGGTTTCCATTTTTCAGAGATGCGGTCTGTAAGACCTTTTACTCTGGTGTCTAATTCTGCGCTGCTATGTGGGAGGGGTCTTTGTGCAGCGTCACGGGGACTCCAGTTCCCACTGATCATGTACCAATCTGGCCCTACAATTTGTCTAACTACTTTTTCTATTTCTTCTCTGTTTAGGTTATAACTTAACCTCATTCCTTATAAATCTTCTGAGAATTTTCTAAAATTAACCTTTGGATGGGGAATTCCCTCAGTCGCTTTCTGGATATCTTCCGGAGTCCAAGGTCTATACACTAAGATAGTTGGGTTCTGATTGTCTTGACCTGCCTGAAGATTGGGTACTTCTATAAGCGGGCATATTTTTTCTTCCTCGCCTATAGATCGTGAATTCTTAACTATTTGCCATAACTCGATACCTTCTTCTGAATTACCTGCCTTTGTTCAGGACCTGGTCTTTAGTCAGTTTTAGTTTCACAATATCTCTATCTTCAGTGACCACAGGATATAGTGGGGGTGGACTAACCTGTTCACTTGCTTCATATTCTGGTAAGGGAGGCGGAGGTGCTGATGCTATTACTAAGTTATTATCCTCCTTATCTAAAAACATTGCTTTTGAATCTTTGTTTTTTTGTTCCCTACGGTTTACTTCCTCCAGCCACCTGTGTGCCTGAGGAATTCCTAATCGACATTGCTTTTTTACCCGACCTTTGGAATCATTTTTGAGCTGTTTGATAAGTTTGATAAGAGAGGATTTTTCTAATTTTCCGTTGAATTCTTATTTATTAACCCATTTTGAATAATATCTAATATTGTTGGCGCGCTGCGACTGCATATATTTTGTGTCTTCTGTTAATGGCGGATTTTGGGGTCTTTTTATGCAATTATTACCCATTTTGTTCTACCCTTTGATCGTTACATAACTTCTCTTAATTTTTAAAGTGGTACCATGGATTTTGTTATAGTCTCTTCAGAATGACTGCCTACTTATTCTGTTCTTCCTGATCTATGACAAGACAGTAATCTTTTTTGTCCCCGACTTGTAAGAAAAATACAATCTGACAAAAACAATACACATCTAGTCCCTGATCTAAAACAGAAAACAGAAAAAAGTAGATTCACCTTACCTGAGCCTACATGATTGATCACCGATTCACGGAGACCCGTCCTTCAGTCACAGATCAGAAAGTGGCTGGCCTCTTTTGAATGACAATTCAGTGTGCGGACTTTCCATATAAGAAGAACCGATTTGGATTCTTCCCCATACAGTTTCAACCACCTGGCTGTCTGATCCAAGGTGAAGAGAGGGTTCCGGTCCGAAGGACCAATCTGTAAAAGGAAAAAACTTCAAAGACCAATGCATGTTAGGTTCAAGCAAGGCACCCTTTATTACTTGCAGCAAGGAGACAAAGCATGTAGGTACAGGATTTGTCTGGCTTTTTGGTGATCAGTATGTTATTCTTATACAGTTCTCTTTATGTCACACAGAAAATGTTACTATTCTATTGCTGACCTAGTTAGTCACAGCTTTCTGTATGTTCTACAGAAAATATCAGACTTATTGCTGACATGGTCAGATTATTTGCTGTCTTGCAAAACATTTTGAGAAAAACAACCTGGCCTTGGGCTTATTTTAGCCCACCTTGACTTTTCAATTCTTCAGTTGTACAGTTCTAATACATGTGTTACATTTTGTCTAGATTCAAGGTACATTTCTAGCTTTAGTGCAAGTAATGCTGACTATGGTTTATACTTTCAAGCATCTATTGTTTTCTTTATCAAAGCTTCTAGCAGCTGCATATTTTCTCATGGTATAAGCAGAAATGAAATGTCTCTTTGTTAAGTTTCATGACATTAGCAGAAATTAAATGTCTCTTGTTATTTTCATGACATTAGCAGAAATGAAATGTGTCTTGTTATTTTCATGACATTAGCAGAAACGAAATGTCTCTTGTTAAGTTTCTAATAACTGTGCAGATTCATGCAGTGTGAATAGAATAAATGTATTAACCCTTTTAAACCTCGAATGCACTAAGCATGCATATTACTATTATATATTTTACTAACACCATCACAACACATAAAGCCACACTTCCCATGACAACCAAGCCCATAATGCAAAATACTCTGCAAGCCAATATTTTGGTCATAAGAGACTTCACTGCGAGACACGCTGATGTCTGTCTTACCACCCTGGATAAGATGAAGGTTACAATTAGTTGCCTTTTGGGGCTCAGGACTCACCAGATCATGCAAGCACTAAGGTCACTTGACCCTAAGTACCTGTATGACTCATAATCCATGTGGGCATGAATGATCTGAGACATACCTCCTTGGACTATATGAATAGAGACATGATTGAGCACTCAGAATATGTGTCACAAGCAGGTATGAGCCTAGAACTGAGCAGCATTCTACCATCTCCAAGGATGATGCCACAATAACAGCAGAAAATAATTGACTTTAACAACTGGTTTAGCTACTGGTGTCATTCCAAAAGGGTCCATTACTTGTCAGCTTGGGTGGACATGGTTGACAGGCCACGCTGCTTTTCCAAGGATGGTATCTTCACCTGTTACTTCTAGGCTTTTGCATATTGGCAAAAACATTATCCACCCCTACAGTGCCTCTTTTAGGTATTGCCAAACATATAAACCTTCCAACATAACAAAAGCTATTCAGGACAAGGTAAAAGTGTTACTGCACAATGCTAGGAGAAACTAAGAGAATGCACTCCCTGGAAGCTCTCCTCACCCTGGAGAATGCTGACATCTGTGTAGGAAAGAAACATGGTTCAAAGCCATGGAAAGACTATAGCAGTACATGTCTATAATGCTTTTCATATGTTCAGACCATCCACTGAATATGAAAGAGCAAATGGTGAAGGTGTAGCTATCTCCATAAAGGATAAGCACACCTCAGTGCTGGTCTAGCAATATGACATGCTTGAGCTTCTTCATGTCCAACTAACCATGGAAAAATCCATTACCATATTCTCGCTAGCTACAGGTCCTCCAACATGAACTAGGAAACCCATAAAGCCCTTCATTAATAGGGAGCCATATACAACCATTAACATGCAGGCCCAAACATTTCTTGACTTTGTAAATTCAAGTATCCTGAAGTATATAGTCTGCACTCCCACTAGGGGAACACATATCCTAGATCTGGTACTCACAAATATGGGAGAGTGCTGCACCCCCTAGTGGGAAGTCCTCACTTGTAAGATCAAATCACAAAGTGGTCTCCCTTGAAATAAAGGTAAAACTAGCCCCCCATCTAACCCCAGAAACTTTGAGAACTTCTCTAAGGTAAATTATCCCCTATTAAGGGATGGCATAACTAGTTTCCAAGCTTCCCAAAATACAGAAAACACAGAAACCTATGCAGAGGTGTGCACAAAAGCCCTGTATGACTATATAAAAAACTGCACAGAAACAGCAGTACCAGACTGAAATAAGCTCAGGTCAAACTGCAAAAACAAGCCACCCTGGTGGACCCCTGGTATTAATAGGGTATACAACAAAAGAAGGAAAATCCTGTTGATAAGTAAGTGGGAATGTACACAATGGAGTCAAACGTTCCTCATTGTTATAAACAAGTGAATCAGGGAACTAGGCAGTTCTCTAAAAGCAGGCATTCAGGTAAAACTAGCCTCCAAAGCTAAGGATAACCATAAGGCATTTTTTTCAGTTATATCTGCAATCTTAAGGGCAACACCCAACAATGTGCAGAATTAATTGTAGATGGCATCACCTATACTCAGCCAGATGATATACAAATCTGATGGCCAGCAATTTCAGCTCAAATTTCATATCCCCATCAGACCCAGTTCTCCAAGAAATACTCTCTGTCACTTCACCACCAATTATCACCAAAGAAACAAGTTGCTACTACAGCTCTAAAGCTAAAAACATGGTTTCAATAGGGCTTGATGATACACCAGGCTTCCTCTTAAACAGCTTAAATCAGGGCTTATCAGGCTCATTAGGATTTCTATTTAACCAAAGCCTGTGGACTGCCTTTGTCCCAATAGAGTGGAGGACAGCAACAGTCATTCCTCTGCATAAAGGGGGCCCATCTACTGGCCCAGGAAATTACAGACCCATAAGTTCGACTACTCTTATATGTAAGGTCATTGAAAGAATAATCATGGACCTGGTAAATAATGAGATAGAAAACCTCCAAACACTGGACCCAGCCAGATTCAGCTTTTTCAAGGCCAGTTCATGCTTACTAAATCTGGTGGATTTCTTTGAGAAAGTCACTAAGGCCATGGATGAGGATAAAACAGTACATATCGCCTACCTCAACCTGGCCAAGGCATTTGGCACAATTTATTATTCCGGTATTATAAACTCACAAAACTGGGTATAAATCCCTACCTCACCAAATGGATAACCAATTGGCTCATGGACAGGACATGTGGTTTAAGTGTGAGAATCCAGATCCAGCAAGAAGACAGTTACTAGTGGTGTGCCATAGGGCTCAGTACTGGGACCACTCCTGTTCAGAATATACTTCTCTGAAGTCAAGGGTAACTTGGAAGGCCTCTGGATGACAAAGTCTGCTGACAAGCAAGCTGGGGCAATCACTGAATCCACTAATGACCTAGATATCTTTTAGGAGGTTCTAGATCAGACAAATGATTGGTGCCAGAACCATGGCCTAAAAGTGCAAAAAAAATCATACCCTTTGGGAAGTCAAATATCTCTACAAATTACAACATCAATAGCATACCCCTAAGAGTACACTCAGAGGGGAGAGATCTAGGTACACAGATAGACAGTAATCTGAATTTTGACTACCATGATTCCAAAGTAAGGAAGTCCTTCTACGTGGCACAACTTATAAGTAAATGTATGGCATCCAGATCCAAGGAAATTATAGCCCTGCTGTACTCAGCCTTAATTAGACAAATAATCAAGTAAAGTGTGCCATTTGCATTGTACTTGACTAGGCACTTAGAGCAGCTGGAGTGACCTCAGATGTTCCCCACAAAGAAAATGCAGGGTGTAAACAGCATGTCCTTTGCAGATAGACTAAAAGTTCCAAAACTTTACTCTGTCTCTTACCGACTTTCAAGGGCTGACTTATGCCTGACCTACAAGACACTTAACAAATCCAGCCCTAATGGAGCATCTACACATCTACAAGTCAAACAGCATGAGGGTCACCCAATCTATGGATTTAAGCTTAGTCAGCCACTCAAACAAAACTTGCTGGATAGACAGATATATGTCTCAGAGATTGTCCCTTCTTTGGAACATTCATGTTAAGCAAGGACCTTCCCTGGCCCTCTTCAAACACAGTTTGGATCAATGGATGGGGAATGACAAATTCACTCCTGGGTAGAGCCTAACTCCATTATGGACAGGGGTAATTTGTAAGCTACTCAAGGCATAGGTACAAATCCATGCCACCCTCTTGAGTCTTGGGACCATAAATTGGGTAAAAGCGGGTTATATTGGCTAGGCTTGTAAGGGCTCTTAAGCTGTTAGCCTAGTAATCTCCCACAAAACTATGAACCTATCTCTTCAAAATCCGTGCATTTATGGTGCACAATAAGTTGGTTATAATTAGTTTAAAAGGATATTCTTATTTGGCAGTCTGTTCAAGTTCAATCTGTATGCACCCTTGCCAGGCTAGCAATTAATATGTTACGGCTTGTGGACAAAACATAATGGCTTTTGCAGGCATACTGGTTTTTGTCTTCATCAATAACCCTCAGGAAAAGTAATATTGTTGCTATACACCCCAAAGCACCCCCCCCACACACACACAGGGTTGGGAGGGTGGCCTAATGGTTAAGGTGTTTGCCTTACAAACACAAGGTGCAGGGTTTGAGTCTCACAAAGGATAATTGGCTAGGCTTGAAGTGGCTCACAAGAGCAGTTAGCTTAGTACTAACCTATGAACCTATATATATATATATATATATATATATATATATATATATATATATATATATATATATATATATATATATATATGTGTGTGTGTGTATATGGGTCTACTTCAGTAGACCGACAGTTCACATGAACCACAGTTAAAACAACGAGACCAAGTAACTGACATGTCAGAACATTGTGCATTCATAATATTGAGCATCCGAAAACTGACTTTTAAAACACTGACAACACGGAAGCACATCCCACACCAACAAAGTGAAATAGTGAAGTGTTATGCACACGTGGAAACATCATACAAGTCCAAATAAACCATATTCATAGGTTCAGAGGTTCATAGGTAAGTACTAGGCTATCTGCCCAAGGGCATCTATAAGACTAGCCAGAATGTGTTGGCTTTCGCCCGCCCCCTTAAATTAGTTCCCTGAGGCTCTGTCCAGCAGAGCCATTTGTTCTCTGTGCCTCTGTCCAGCAGAGCCACTGCAGTGATCCCCAGGGTAAATTTTCTATTTCTCATCCACTCATCA
This sequence comes from Protopterus annectens, assembly GCF_019279795.1. NCBI lineage: Eukaryota > Metazoa > Chordata > Ceratodontiformes > Protopteridae > Protopterus > Protopterus annectens. The sequence continues at coordinate 669,716,100 of NC_056726.1, read as the reverse complement.
AGGTATCTCTTGAAGAGTGTTAGTGAGGGGCTCTGCCTAATGTAGATTGGAATCCTGTTACCAAGCATGGGGAGTCTCTGCGACAGGAATCTATCCCTCCAGCATGTCCTATTTATCATTGTGGTGAGGTTTAGATCTTTAGAGTGTGTGGCTCTTGGGGATTTGTTTTTTTTTAGGTGGAGCATGTCCATCAATTCTGGGTTGGACATGGCCTTGTATGTCAGGCAGAGATCACCTCTGAGTAAGCGGTATGCAACTGAGTACAGCTGGAGTTTCTTCAGTTTGGCTGCATAGGGTATCTGCTTGAGGCCAGTAATCATCTTGCTGAGGTACTTCTGTGGTCTTTCCAGCTGTTGCAGGTGTCTTATAAGGTACATCCCAAACAGGGCATTGTACTCTATGATGGGTCTGATGAGTGAAGAGTAGAGGGACACAATAACCTCTTTTGTTCTAGATGCGAACCCTTTTCTGATTAGGTGGGCCACATAGAAGGATTTTCTAACCACCTTGGCAATATGATTATCAAAAGAAAGATTACTATTTACTTGGGTCCCCAGATCCCTTATTACATTTTCCTTATTTAGGGACCACCGCTTATGTGATAGTTCATGGGTACTTTGTTTTTTCTAAAGGGGATGACTATGCACTTTTTGGCATTTAGCTTGAGGCCATGATTTTGACATCAGGTATCCGTCTCAGTGAGACCCTTCTGGAGGATGTCTGTATCAGCTGGAGAGTCAATTATGGCCCTCAGTTTGCAGTCGTCTGCAAACCTGGTCAGCCATAGTCCTCCTCTGCTTGCCTGTACCTCTCAGAAGTATATACCAAACAGGAGTGGTCCCAGGACTGAGCCCTGGGGACACCACTTGTAACTGGTTTAGAGTCGGACCTAGAGCCTGGAACTCTCACTGTGTGGGTTCTATCCATGAGCCAATTGGCAACCCATCTCGTGACATAGGGGTTTATGTTCAGGCTGGTGAGCTTGTCTATAATACCAGAATGGGGAATGGTGTCAAAAGCCTTTGCGAGGTCTAGGTAGGCTGTGTGGACCTCCTTTCCCTCGTCTAAAGCCTTGGTAACTGTCTCAAAAAAGTCCACCAGGTTTAGGAGGCATGATCTGCCCTTAACAAAGCCAAACTGGGTAGGGTCCAATGTTTGGAGGTTCCCAATGTCTTTGCTAATGAGTTCCATGATGATGTGCTCCATAGCCTTGCAGACCAGGCTAGTTAGGCTTATAGGGTAATAGTTCTCGGGGTCCGTTGTGGCTCCACCTTTGTGGAGTGGGATAACTGCTGCTGTGCACCACTCTATGGGTATGTAGCCTGTAGAGAGGCTGAGGTTGAAAAGTGTGTTTAGGTGAGTGGTTAGTTCATTTTGGAGCTCCTGTAAGACACAACCTGGGACACCGTACACTCCCATTGACGCTGTGTTTTTGGCTTTGGATAGGGCCATTTTAACCTGTGTGTCAGTGATTGCCGGGGCTCTACATTTTTCTTGTATGGTTATTGGGCCCTTTAGGGGTGAGGGGGGGGTGAAGTTTGCACTAAATCTGTCTGCCAGAATGTTGGCAATATCAGTCAGTTCAGTGTATTTTGTGCCATTCTGCACTAACTCAGAGCAGATCTGAGAGTTTCCACTTAGCTTCTTGACATAGCTAAAGAATGCTTTGTGGTTATCTTTGGAGTCCTTGGCAATTTTTCTTTCGAAGCTAGCTAGCCTTGGAGGATTTTATGAGGGATCATAGTTTCTTGCTGATACTGATCAGGGATGTCTTTCCTTCTTGGGATTTTACTCTTCTGTACTAGTTTCCTCCTTCTATTGTATAGCTTGTTTATGGCAGGAGTCCACCAGACTGGCAGTGAAACATCCAAACAGTAACTCCCCACCAAACAAATACAGAACTCTCTGTACTTTATTTTCATTATCAACATATTTAAACAGTCCTGTGCTATAAAATGTATCTGATCCATTACCGTTAAAGTGAGTAACATACTTGTCCATTGCTTTAGTATACCACATATCCTGATAAACACAACTCTTGTCATTATATTATGTGAAACACACACACATTACATTTTCAATAGCTGAGCTATGGCTTTCACAAAGTCCAGGTTTGAATAAGAAGTTTTCTGAGACAGATGGTAAGCTACCAAATTTGATAACTTATCTCCTACTGGTAGCAAAGTGGTTACAGCTCTCCCTCTGCAGCCATGCGTTATTTTTAATTTGCAAGCCCAATATCTTTTACAACTTTTAGACCTCTCTAAATGGTACAAATATCCTTCTATCACTAGTAGGTTCTTGCCTTTTTGTGAGGTTACTGTAGAGTATATCTCCCCAGTGGTTCCTGGAGCTTCAGCAGTAGATTCAACCATGCTGTGTTCGGTGTGGGACACTATTTACAAACATTTACTGCTGTATTTATACTTCCGGGTTAGGTGTGACGGGTAGGACGAGTTTTATACTTCACTATGATGTCCTTATAGATAGATTATTTTAATTTGTTGCATTTTGTAAGCATAGTAGTGGAGACAGGTATGTTAACATGATTCTGGACTTACATTTAGTAACTGTCGGATATGTGGGGTGTCGGTATTATGAATATACAGTGTTCTGACGTTTCGGCTAATTAGTCTTGGTGTTTCAACTGTTGTTCATGTGAACTGTCGGTCTACTAACGTAGTCCCATGTGTGTATGTATATATACATATATATATATATATATATATATATATATATATATATATATATATATAGAAAGAGAGAGAGAGAAAGAGAAAGAGAACCACATCTGATGCATTTGATATGTGCACTCATATCGGCTACCCCTAAATATAGCTGACAGGTGTGTGTATGTGTGTGTGTGTGTGTGTGTGTGTGTGTGTGTGTGTGTGTGTGTGTGTGTCTCACACCTCTCAACCTCTCACAGCAAGAAATCTGGACAAAGCCATAAATAAAAGTGTGACAAAGGCCTACAAATAAGGACAATTTCTAAATATTGCTGTTACAAACTTAGAAAGTTGATAGAATAACAGATTTTGCATTAGCATGAATTTTCTGAAGGGTATAAAGTCTTCAAATGTCTGTCATTATTTTCTAACTTCAATATTTAATGATTTACCACTAATTTGCCAGAAAAACACAATTTTATGAAAAACGGGCCAAAAATATGAGGCAAAAATCTGGGCATTCTGCAAAAATCTGTACAGTTGAGAGGTGTGTGTGTTAAGAAGTAACTTCTTAGTGTTATTAAAAAGAGAACTGTGACTAAAAGTCGCTGAGGGACAGAGAAGTTCAAACCTAAGCTTAGCAACATTCCTCTGGACACAACAAGGAAGATTAATTATACAAATTATACAATGTTACTGTTAGGGCAAACCTTACAGCAGTTGAACTTACCATACTGTACAAAAGTTATTACTGTTCAGATACTTTAGGAATAAAGACTTTGAGAGGTGCTTGGTTCCTTTACTGTGTCCATTGTTTTTTGGATGCCTCGATGTATGCCACACTTCCATGTCAAGGCAAAACCATCAATAAAAAGAAAATTATATGAAGAAAACTTGTATTGTGTGCACAGGGACTTTTGCAGTTCAAAAGTAAGTGAGAGCAGACAAAAATACCTTTTTAGATTGCTGGACAGCGTCTGTTACGACTTTCAATTTTTGGCAGTCTGAAATGAAATAGACTGATAAAACTGTTTTATTTCTTTTCAAAGTGTTTATTTGATGTGTTTGCTGATGAAACAGGAATGCAGAACAAGTAATACTTGTAACCCAGATTTATTGTATCTCTGTCTTGTCAGCTTTATGGCATATACCGAGATGTCCTTGAGATGCTTATGGAATACCATAACCTCATCAAGATGCTTATGGAATATCTTAACCTCAGCAAACAACAAACAGCATCTTTATTTGACTCATGAACTGCTTCTTTCAAAGCCATGTATCACAGCCAAACTACATGCTAAAGCAATAACAATGTTGGCCAGTAAGGCATGAATGATACCCTATATTTTGTTGCTGACACCAGTTTCTTAGCTGGCTATGTTTGTCTGATATGAAATTTTAAACTATTTTCCTGAAACGTTCTCATGACTGAATGAGTAGGGTTTTTTTTTTTTTAATTTGTATTTTTGGATTGTGTTTTATGCTTGCTTTGAGAAGTGAGATAGCCACTTCTCACAAATAATTGTTCATAAATGTTTCAAGCTAGATTCTTAGGAGACACAATAGTATCATATATTCAGACAAGCGCAGTGACACCTGCGCGGCTTGCCTTTACTAAGTAACTTTGCTGTATAATGAATGTCGTTTCTGTTAGTGGATATTATTACACATACACAGAAGCATATATCCCTGTTTATAGTGAGCATGTGCAATGCTCACCTTATATTCAAGGGCTGTATCTGTGTTACATACTTTTTATGTGGCATTTCAAATTCACAGTGTCATTCTTGGAGAGTAACAGATCTCCATTTGCTCTAGAACTGATGACATATTTTGCTGGTTTGGGTATAATTTCATGAATTTACATCCAATGTCTTAATGGAAACAGGTTCTAATGTTTTAAGCTTAGCAGACCTGTTTGTAGTAGTAATGATAGTTTGCCACCACTAAAGGACTCCATTTACGAAAAAACCTATTCAAGATGGCCATCCAATAGCAGCTCACTTTCTAACAGAAGGTTCTACAATATTTCACTAAAAGTGGAACTACATCATTTTAAAGATTTTTGTTTCAGTAAATTTTTATCAGAAGTATGACTTTGTGGCAGTAAGATTAATTTAGTGCCTTTTCTACTACTAACCAAAATGAATCAACAGGAGAATGCATAGACATTCAGATCATTTCAACAAGTCTTTGCCTGTGAGAAACGATTTAGAAAGGGTTGTGACCTCTCTACAGGAACTATTTTGAAAGTAGACCAGATTCATTCTAATATAGATTTTGTTAAGGAGAATTATAATGAGAAAAAATGAATTCTTCAAAACCATGCTACAGCAGCAAAGACTTCAGATAAAGGATAAAGAAACTTCTTTATCTGACGAAGACATCAGATTAAAAGAGGGGGATTGTATGAGTTCCTCTTGAAAAAAATAGATGGCTGTTGGACAAACAGGAGGACTTAGAAGAATTTCAGAAGATATGGAACACCAGTAAAGATGGATGGTAATAACATGGCACATTTTTTCCTCTCTGCAGCTGATCATCAGCTGTTACCGGCTCCTCTACTTGTTCACTGTGGTCTATTGGACCTGCCTTAGCCAGCCCTAGACTCAACCCCTCTCATGACCAGATCTGGTGAGGAGACCGAGGACACCGGTGCAGTGTTATATTACTACCATGGAGTGCGTCCTAACCCTACAACCCAATGGCGGCCATGCAAGGCTCTGAAATGGGAGGTGGATGTTTTCTGTCTCATATACACAATCTCCCAGTTGAGTGGTATACATACCTATCAACCTCTCAGAGTAAGAAATCTGGACAAAGACACAAATAATAGGGGGAGAAAGGCTCAAAGATAGGGACACTTTTTAAATATTGCTCTTACAAACTGAGAAAGTTGAAAGACTTAACAGTTTTTGCACTAGCATGAATTTTCTGGAGGATATGAAGTCTGTAACTCAGATATCTTATTATTTTCTGACTTCAGTCTTCAATGATTTGCCAGTGATTTCCCAGAAAACTTAAATTGTATGAGAAACAGGTCAAAAATATGAGGCAAAAATCTGGACATTCTACACAAATCTGGACAGTTGAAAGGTATGGTATACCCACTTGGATCACCAAATTTGTTAAGCTGTTAATGCTGCTATAGCAGCTAGCTTAGGCTGCCTCTCATGGGCATCAGCTGTTCATTTCCATCCTCCATTCCCCACCTGTCCCCTTCAGTACCCATACTGTTAGTTGAACATGGGTGGTCTGAGTTGCATGAACATGGGTGGTCTGCACTGCAGTAAGAACTTTATTCCTCTGCTTCACAGTGACACTCACATGGTGCATTTCTTAATGAACTTCAGGTTAGGATGGAAAAAAAAACATTGCCCCCTTCACCCAACCCTTCCTATGCTACTGCCAGATGGCTTTCAAAAATATTAATCCTACAGAATGTTCTTTCAAATGGCATATAGAAAGAGCACAAAGGTTACTTTTGGAACCTCTGATAAACAAAGAGTTCCTTCAGAATCTATAACAATAAACATTATTTCTTATATAGACCAAAAAATTCATTCTTAAAACTGTGTGGTCTAATCCCCTCTTCCATTAATGTTGGCAGCAATATTATCAGATTTGACAGTTAATTTCTGTTAAAAGTATGGAAAAAGTCAGATATCTCTTAGCTAAAGCTCTCAAAAAGAAAAAAAAAATAGAACTGGGATAGACCCATTGGCATAGCACGATAAAGCACTTAATACAACCCATGTGACCAAGTTTAATTAAAGTTTGGGCACCTGAGTTTTTGTTTGGTATTGTGGAGCTAGTAAGACCAAATTCTAGAGGGGGAGATTACAGGAATTATATAGAGGAAGCATCGATGTACAACTCTTGGGTGGGAAGGGGGGCTATAAGCCTGGATTCCTTGAAACCTGAAGGATCCACCAATCTAACTCCTTTTTCAAAGGAGATATACAGAGCTAAGTATATTTTCCTGGCACTTCAGAGTTGTGTACTGTTAATTGTTGCTTGACTAATTTTATATCATTGCTGGCTGACTTCAGAGCTGTGCACTGTTATTTTTGCTTGACTAATTTTATATCATTGCTGGCTGACTTCAGAGTTGTGCACTGTTATTTTTGCTTCACTGTATAGTTTTTCAGATCTCTGCTGAAGGTGTTTTCCCCACCTCCCCCTATTTCTGCTGTGTCTTAAGTTTAAATAACTGGTTTTACATCCTGTGTGTTATCTGACTATCTCAAGGATTACTTGCATAAAATTAGACCTGTTAGTAACAGCCTGCATATCATTGCTGGAGCCTTCATGGGTCCTGACAGAATGCTGTTCAAACTATCTGGAGATATACAGAGCTAAGTATATTTTTCTGGCACTTCAGAGTTGTGTACTGTTAATTGTTGCTTGACTAATTTTACATCATTGCTGGCTGACTTCAGAGTTATGCACTGTTATTTTTGCTTCACTGTATAGTTTTTTTAGATCTCTGCTGAAAGTGTTTTTTTTTCCTACCTATCCTCCCTATTCCTGTCTTGTTGTTTAAATTTGGAGGCTTTTGCAGTTGCCCGCCCCCACTGTAGATTTGATCTGGGACACTACCCCCAGTCCCATCTCTTTACCTCATTCTACCTAATAGACTCGTTCTGCACTTGTTTTTAGTCATTTTTAATTTAATTGCATTTTAAACTGTTTGGTCTAACATTGCTACATACTCAAGTGTGCTAGTTTGCACTGCATTTGAATTGTTTTTACTGCTGTTTTAGCTACTTTTCTGTATAATAATAATAAAAAATATCTAAGCCTGTTTCCTACCTTTCCTGTAACTAGTGTAGTCCAGATTCAGATTTGCTTTATACAGGACTGTATGTAAGCTTCTGAGCCACCCAAGCTTTCTGTGTTGGAGCAATCTAGCTTATCAGTGGGAGTGGTAAGCACTAGGTAACATCTACCACATAAGGAGTGGTTCTGGCCCAGAAATTGTAGTTATTGGCCGTTTGGGCAGTTTTTCCATCTCTCTCAACTTTCTGATTTAAAAGCCCACATTTGCACTTGTTTCCCCTTTCCTGTAACTAGTTTAGTCCAGATACATATTCTTAGTTTTAGCACTTTAATTTGCTTATTCATGATCAGCACTTGTTCAGAACTTGTTGTAAGCACTAAATAAGCTACTAATTACTACAGCACTCAACCTTCCTCATTACCTAGAGGAAAACAGTTTTGGCACTTACTTTCCTCACTTGCTTAGAGAAAAACAGCTCTTGTACTCACTTTCCTCACTTATCTAGAGGAAAATTTTTTTTATTCAGGCATGTCCAAGGGTCAGCTACCAGTGTTCTCTCCTGTCTATCTGATGAATCTGGGCATCTTGGGGCAATGGAGAAATTGCCTCATGTACACAGACAACCCTCTCCTCCTACCACCCAACACTACAACCTGTGAGAGATGCACTTATCTAGCCAAACTGGAGGTAAGGCTCTCTCCAACCAAGACTGAACTTGACAGTCAAGAGGAGAAGGTAAACACTTGCACCACACCACATTCATCACATAGTCTCACTAAATCTACATCACCAAAATCCACACATAGAAACACAAAAACATTCACAGAGGCTCTCAACAATAATATGCTCAAGTAACAGAGACCTCCAAAGCAGAAATGCAAGCAATCTCCACCCCCCCAACACAACCCAAATGACACATAGCTCACAAACTCAGTGTGCCACTGAAACACAGCCAATAAGACAAAATAATGTACCCAACACACTAGTCATAGGTGACTCTATAGTTAGGCACACTGATGTCCCACTCACCAGGCTAAACAAGAAGAAGGTTACTGTCAGCTGCCTGTCGGGTGCCAGGATCCGCCACATAACCCATACACTCAGATCACTCCACAACAAGTACAAATATGACTCTGTCATTGTCCATGTTGGTGTGAATGACCTAAGATATACCTCCCTGGACTTCATGAAAAGAGACATGGAAGAGCTCTCTGATCTTGTAGCCCAGGCAGGTATGACCCTAGCCCTGAGTAGCATTCTTCCATCACCCAGAATGATACTGCAGTACAAGGACAAAATGATTGACTTCAACAATTGGCTAAGCTTCTGCTGTCATTCTAAAGGGATCCAGTATCTGTCTGCCTGGGATGACATGGCCGACAGACCACGAGGCTTTGCCAGAGATGGCCTGCACATGTCACCCCTGGGATTCCAGATACTGGCTAAGGTTCTTGACGCCCCTATATTGCCTTTTTTAGGCAAGGTTCAAATGACAAATTCACCACCATAACAGGAACAGGCAAGCAAAAACTGAGGGTGGTGCTACTCAATGCTAGAAGTCTAAATCTCAAAATGCACTCACTCGAGGCACTCCTTAAAATGGAGAACATCAATATCTGTGCAGTGACTGAGACCTGGTTCAAGGCTCCAGAGAGCACCCTTGCACTACCAGGCTATAACTCATATCACACTTTTTGGCCATGTAACCTGGACCGCAACACCAAAGGTGGAGATGTGTCCATATTCATTAAGGATATCCACACCTCCAGGCTAGTTGCTCAGCATAATGCATAAGAGGTTATCCAAGTGCAACTAACTCTGGGCAAAACTGCAATCCAAATTGTAGCTTGCTACAAATCCCCCACCATGACCCAGGATTCCCACTCCTCTTTTCTTGATGTACTGGAAAATATTAGGGTTCAACCAAACACCCTAATAATGGGCAATTTCAACTACCCCACCATTAACTGGGAAAACTACTCATACCAACTCCTTCACTCAACGCTTTCTGGAATTCATAAACTCCAATGCCCTGGATCAACTTATCCACACCCCCACCAAGGGCAACAATATCCTAAATCTAGTCATTACCAATATGAGTGACTGGTGTTCCACACCTGAAGTCAATGCCTCACTGGTCCGATCCGACCATTAGCTAATCACCCTAGATATCCACATCCTGCCCCCACCCCCCATTAAGGAAACCATGGTAAAACAATTCTCCAAAGCCAACTTCATGCTTCTTAAGACAGAAGTGGTGAACTTCATGACACCCATGCAGATAGACAATACAGTTACGACTACTGAATCCTACACACTTGCACTTTATAAGCACTTACATGAGTGCATGGATCCTGCTATCCCAAACAGAACCAAGATGATATCCTCCAAAAAAAAAAGGAAGCCAATCTGGTGGTCCCCTGCCATAAACAAACTGTACAAAAGAAGGAAGAAACTGTTGCAAAAGAGAGTAAAATCCCATGAGTGGAGGAGCTCCCTGGTCAGCCTCATTAAGAAGCTGTGATCCCTCATAAAATCCTCCAAAGCTAGTTACAAAAACAAAATCACCACTGATTCTAAAGACAACCACAAAGCATTCTATAGCTATGTCAAGAATCTCAATGGCAACACTCAGATCTGCTCTGCGTTACAGCACAATGGCACTAAATATACAGACCCAACTGATATTGCCAACATCTTGGCAAATAGGTTCAGTGCTAACTTTATCCCCCTCTCACTCCCTAAAGGGCCAATCTCTACACTGGAAGAATGCAAAGTTCCTGTAATCACGGCTGCAGAGGTAAAAACCACACTCTCCAAAGCCAAGAACGCAGCATCCATATGACCAGACAATATCCCAGGCTGCATTCTACACGAACTGCAGAATGAACTGGCACCCCACCTAAGTACCATGTTCAATCATAGCCTCACCTCAGGCTTTGTGCCCACTGAATGGTGCACAGCAATGGTTATCCCACTCCACAAAGGGGGACCACGGACCCCGGGAACTACCGCCCCATCAGTTTGACAAGCCTGGTCTGCAAGGCCATGGAATGTATCATCATGGAACTTATAAAAAAAGACATTGGTCATCTCCAAACTCTGGACCCCACCCAGTTCAGGTTTGTAAAAGGCAGATCATGTCTCATAAAGCTGATATATTTCTTTGAAGCAGTCACCAAAGCTGTAGACGAGGGTAAGGTGGTTCACGCAGCCTACCTAGATCTTGCCAAGGCTTTCAACACCATCCCCCACTCTGGAATTATAGATAAACCCACTAAACTAGGTATAAATCCCTGTCACAAGATGGGTTGTCAACTGGCTCACTGACAGAACCCACACTGTGAAAGTAGCAGACTCCAAATCTGACTTCAGACCAGTGACAAGTGGAGTACCACAGGGTTCAGTCCTGGGTCCTCTCCTGTCTGGTATCTACTTCTCTGAAGTACAGGCTAACACAGAAGGTCTTTGGCTAATGAAGTTCGCAGATGACTGCAAACTAGGAGCCATAATCGAAACTTCTAAAAATGTGGACATCCTACAAAAGGGCCTCACTGAGACAGATGCCTGGTGTCAAAGCCATGGCCTCAAGCTCAATGCCAAAAAGTGCATTATCATCTCCTTTGATAAAAACTCTGTACCCATGAACTACAACATAGACGGTAGTATACTTAACACCGAAAGTGTGATAAGAGACCTTGAGACACAGGTGGACAGTAATCTCTCCTTTGATAATCACATTGCCACAGTAGTCAGGAAATCCTTCTACGTGGCACACCTCATCACAAAAGGTTTCTCATCCAGAAAAAAATAGGTCATTGTTCACCTCTATTCATTACTCATTAGACCCATTATAGAGTACAACGCCCCTTTTGGTATGTACCTCACAAGATATCTACAACAACTGGAAAGGTCGCAGAACTATCTCACAAAGAGGATTACTGGCCTCAAACAGATGCCCTACACAGACCATCTCAAAAAACTCCAGCTTTACTCCGTCACATATCGCCTACTCAGAGGTGATCTTTGCCTGACATACAAAGCTATGTCAAACCCAGTGCTGTTGGACATGCTCCACTTAAAGAAATCCCAATCTCTCCGAGCTACAGGCTCTAGGGACCTAAACTTTGTCACCACAATAAACAGAACATGCCGGAGGGATAGATTCCTGTCCCAGAGACTTCCCATACTCTGGAATAAACTACCTATCTATATCAAACAAAACTCCTCATTAGCACGCTTCAAGAAAAATCTTGATGATTGGATGGGAAATAGAAAATTCACCCCCGGGATTACTTCTGTGGCTCTGCTCAACAGTGGCACAGGAAAATAATTTTCTTGGGTGGCAAAAGTCAGGGTACCTTTTTGGCTGGGCTTGTACAGGCCCTAGGGCCGATAGCCTAGTACCTACCTATGAACCTATGAGTGGAACAACAAAGTACAGAGGATGGGAGTGTTGCATCAAAACTGCCTTTAAAAACACTGAATTTTTCTCATGTGTAGCTTGGCCAAGGGAAGCATGGGAATAGTGGATTCCATGAACTCCAGGAGATGTGAGAATTCCCTGGCATTCAAGGATTGCAGGGGTAACAAGCCCTGGAGATAGGAAATAAAGAACAGGACTTTTTCTGTGGGCAGAGAGGCTAGCATCCTGTCTGTCTGAATCCTGCAGCTGAGAAAATGTGGTTTTGAGAAGGGATCAGAGAGGACTTTTAATAATTTAGTGTGAAGCCCAAACTCTCTATGAGAGAAATTATGAAGGTCAGATTGTCTAGAAGAAGATCTGAGGTCTAAGCTTGGATGAGCAAATCATCCAGGTAAGGGAAATCTGTATACCCTGTAGTCTGCAATAAGCTATGACAGGAGCTAAACATTTCGTGAAGACCCTCAATGTCCCAGACAGACCAAAGGGCAAAGCACAGAACTGAAAATGAGAGGAGCAACAGAAAAATGAAGAAATTTCCTGAACTGATGGTGAATGGTGATATGAAGGTAAAAATCTTTTATGTCTAATGACACCATGAAAGCTTTGGGAAGTATGAGGGGGAGAAAGGTGGGTAAAGTCAACATTTGAAAGGTGGGAACTTTCACAGTGGTATTTAAATGGGAGAGCTCCAGAATGGGCCTCCAGGAGTCATCCTTCCTGAGGATCAAAAACATCCTGGAGTAGAATCTCTTTCTCAGTTGAAAGGGGGGGGGGGGATTTTGAATATTCCCTTGAGAAAGAAGAGCCAATATCACCTGAGGAAAAAATTTCAACTGTTCTTTTGGTGGCTGTGGGATACCCCTGAAGGAGGAGAACGTTTCCTAAACAATGAGATATCTTTGTTTGATGATGGAGAGGACCCAAGAGTCCTGGGTTATTAGTTTCCAAGCAGGTAGGGAGAGAAATAGGTGAAGAGATAAGGGGTGGATGGTTCTGGAAGCAGTTAGCTACAGGTTACCAGGCTTCGGCTGAGGCTGAAAGGACTGTTTCTGAGAGGGTGTGGAAGGAAAGGTTTTAGAAGAGGTTTGTTTCTTGAGACCCCTCTTTCCTTTGGAGGAAGAGGACAGAACAGGTTTCCTAACAAAATTGGTCTTAGCAGGATAGTTCCTCTGGAACCTGAGACAGGATAAATGAGGATATGTTTAAGATCCTGGATCTCCTTGCCTTTTTCTTGTAGTGATTTAAAAAGGTCTGCATCTGAGCTACCGAATGAGGCTTTATTGTCGAGAGGGGCATCCATCAGTCTGGCATTGAAGTTATCAGGTGAGGGTTGCAAACGGAGCCAAGAGTACCTCCTCAGACCTGATCCAGAAGCCACTTCCCTGGCTGGGGTATCTGCAACATCATAACTCTACTTGACAGAGTGCCTTGTAACCTGGGCAGAAGAGTTGAGGAGAGAGAACAACTTAGCCTTGGAGGGAGACTCAGGGAGCTCTGAGAGGAGCTTTCTTGCATCTGACAGGAGAGTCAGGGAATATTTGGCCATGTGGATTTGATAATTAATGGCCCTGAAGGCCAAGATAGCAGAGGTGTAAACTTTTCCCCAGTCTCTCCATGACTTTGCTCTTTTTATCAGAGGGCAGTGAGGAGGAGGAAGACAGCAGTTTAAATGCCTTGTCAGCTGAGACTGAAATACTAGCTGGATCTGCAGAAGGGGCTTTGAAGAGGAATTTGGAATCCTCAAGCACCTTGTAAAATCTATCTGGGTACTTTGGAGCTGGTGGCTGGAGTCTGGACATTTAGATGCAGCTTTAAAGGTATCCAAAATGACTCAAAGAACCAGGGGGATGGCAGAAGGAGGTGGGATATCCATCTGAAGGAGGTCATAATACTTATTTTGTATGTCTGACATTTCACAACAGTCTCACTTGGAAAAACTCTTTCATTTTTAAAATAGATTCCCCAAAGGTAATGTCCTCCCCAGGAGAATCTGTACCATTGGACATTACACACACAACACCAAACACATTGCACACAGGGAAGATAAAAGTAGCATTGATCACTGAAATTGCTACACCCAGTGACTACAGTGTCTTGATACAGAGAGACACAGTCATAAAATGCCAGGATCTGCAAGCAGTAATGAGAGCAATGTGGAGGAAAAGATACCCAGACAGTTTCAATAGTAGTAGAGCAATGGGTCTTATAAAAAAATAATCTAAAATTGTATCTAGATATGTTACCAATCTATGTAACCCCGTATAAATTGCAGGTGCTGCAAAGAGCACTTTTGACTCACAACAAAGAATGAAAGAATACTAATTTCATGAACTTTAATCGTACTTTGACTCAGGAATGGGGTCCATTCCCATAATTGGTATTAGAAACCCAAAAGCCTTCACCAGGAATTATACCACAATACCAACAAAAAATAATTGACTTCAGCAATTGGCTTAGTTTCTGGTGTCTCTCCGAGGGGATCCAGAATTTGTCTGCCTGGGATGATATGGTTGAAAGGTTTTGATGCTTTGCCAGAGATGGCCTCCACCTGTCACCCCTGGGGTTCTGGATCCTGGCCAAAGCTCTTGGCTCCCCCATTATGTCTTTTTAGGCTGTGTCCCAAAGACAAAACTTCCAACATAAAAGATCTGTCAAAAAGCAAACTGAAGGTCATGCTGCTTAACACTAGGAGCCTTAACCTGAAAATGCACTTACTGGTGGCTCTCCCACACTGAAAGACACGAATGACTGTGCAGTCAGGAAACTTGGTTTAGGGCTGCGGACAGCACCCCTGCCTTACAGGCTATACCTCATTCCACACTTTATAACCCCAAAATGAGATCAGAATGAATAAGGGCAGTGGAGACTCTGTTTTCATGAAGGACAGGCACACCTCAAGACTGGTTTGCCAGCATGGCACACTGGAAGTACTCCACATGCAACTGACGACTGGCAAGACATTCATCCAAGTTGTATTCAGCTATAGACTCCCCCCCCCCCCATGACTCAGGACACCCACTCCTCCTACCTAAACCTTCTTGACTTTATCAAGGTACCCCTTAACACCCTGATCCTTGGTGACTTCAACTACCCTACCATACACTGGGTGAACTATTCTTGCACTAATGCATTCACCCAATGATTACTTGACTTCATCAGTTCTAACTCACTAGCCCAGCTTGTCTCATCCCCCACAAGGGGAGACAGCATTCTGGACTCGGTTCTCACCAACATGGGTGGCTGCTGCACCACGCACATGGTATGTTCTTCTCTGGTGAGATCAGATCATCAGTCTGTCTCATTCAAAGTTTCTATCCCATCCCCCCCAGCTGTAACGGTACCATTTACACTGATCCTGTTGACTTAACCAACCTGCTCAGGCTCAGCACACACTTCACCCCCTATCCCCCTCAAAGGCCCATATGACAGCCCTGATACGTGTCTCACAACTCACATCTCCATAGATCAAGTGTAAGGCAAAGAACACAGCTTCCATGCAACCTGATAGTATCTCAGGCTGTATTCTGCACCATCTCCAGCAAGAGCTAGCTTTGCCATTGAACACCCTATTCAACCACAGCCTAATTACAGACTTCATTCCAGCAGAGTGGAAAACTGCCATTGTCATCCCCTTGCACAAAGGTGGTGCCACTAGCAACCTGAGAAATTATTGCCGCATTAGCTTGACAAGTCTGATCTGTAAAGCCATGGAGCATATTATTATGGATCTCATAAACAAGGACATAGGTAATCTCCAAGCACTAGACTCCACCCAATTCAGATTCATTGGGACAGTTCTTACCTGTTGAACCTGGTTGACTTCTTTGAGACTGTCACCAAGGGCCTGGATGAGGGAAAGTCAGTACATACAGTTTACCTTCACTTGGCCATGGCCTTTGACACAATCCCCCACTCGGTCATCATTGAAAAGCTAACTCAACT
Organism: Protopterus annectens; assembly: GCF_019279795.1. NCBI lineage: Eukaryota > Metazoa > Chordata > Ceratodontiformes > Protopteridae > Protopterus > Protopterus annectens. Next base: position 669,700,280 of record NC_056726.1, on the reverse strand, counting down.
TGGTGTAGATCCCTATCATGTCAGATGGGTGGCCAGCTGGCTCATCAATAGGACTCACAAGGTCAAAATAGGTGCCACCAACAGCAGACCTGTCACTAGTGGTGTTCCCAAAGAATCTGTCCTGGGACCCCTACTGTTTGGCATCTACTTCTGTGAGGTCCAGGCAAAGACAAAGGGCCTGTGGCTGACCAAGTTTGCAGATGACTGTAAGTTGGGTGCTGTCATTGACTCCCCAAATGATGTTAACATACTACCAGAGGGTCTCACAGCAACAAATGACTGATGCCAAAGTTATGGCTTAAGCTAAATGCAACAAAATGTATTATCATACCATTCAGCAAAAATGTGGCCCCCTACTGATTACAACATCAACAGCAACCCCCTTAGCACACAACCTGTGGTGAGAGACCTGGGTACTCAGGTTGACAATGGTGTCACATTTGACCATCATATAGTGGCAGTGGTCAGAAAAGTCTTTTACTTGATTCATCCCATAAGTAAAGGGATTTCATACAGAAAAAAGGAGGTTATTAACTCTCTGTACTCCTTCCTTATTAGTCCTATAATTGAGTACAACACCCCGTTTGGTATGTACCTCTCCAAACAACTACACCAACTGGAAAGGTCACAGAAATACCTCACAAAGAGAATCCATGGCCTCCAACACCTGCTCTATGTGGACAGGCTCAAATCACTATCACTCTACTTGGTATCATACAGATTGCCCAGAGGTGATCTGTGTCTCACCTACAAGGCAATATCAGACTCTGCCCTACTAGAGATGCTCCATATCCGTAAGTCTAAGTCTTTGCTCATTACCCATTCAAAAGGCCTAAATCTAATATGCAACATCAACAAAACCTGCTGGAGAGACAGGTTTGTCTCCCAGAGGATGCCCTGTCTCTGGAACAGACTTCTCATACATGTCAAACAGAGTACCTCACTGATCCTCTTCAAGCACAACCTTGATGAGTGGATGGGAAACCACAAATTTGTTCCAGGGGTTCCCCCTTTGTCCCTCACTGACAAGGGCAACAGGTGCTGACTGAGGTATCTTTTTTGGGGATAGACTCTTAGCTAGACTTGTAAGGGCCCCAGGGCCATTAGCCTAGTAACCTCCTATGATCCCATGATTAGATTCTTCCTCTGGTGAAGCATAACCCACAGGGGAAGCAATTTGGGTGGAATAAGTTAAGGACTCATCGCCTGATGATGCCACCCCATCTGAGGAAGTGTCTGCAGACATCCTCTTAAAGGGGGCAGAGGAGAGAAGGCAGTCAGAGGAACAGAAGTAGCCAAAGGCTGACACAGTGCCATGAAAGCATTGAGCAGGCCTTAAGAAAAGGTTTGCCAATCCAAAGCTTGATCCTGGGGAACTGGAGCGACATATTTTGTTTTCATTTTTTTTTTCTTAGGAGCTTCCATATGATGTGAAGGTGGATGGGTCTAATGTCGGCCTGCACGCCATGATGTCCATATGCACATCCTCCTGCACAGAGATTGGGTGATGCCATAAGGGCCTTCAGAAAAAATGAGCCATGGTTCCCCCTTTTCACCCATATAGGATGCTTGCAATTCCCTCATGGACGTGCTGGTAGGGTCCTCCTGGGCATCCACTGTGGTACGCACCTAAGGGACGTCTACTATTTCTGGGATGGTCTCTAGGCTTACATTAGCATTGGGAGGGACACCTGGAAGAGAGGGAGCAGCAGGGATATCAGGCTGAGGTCTCTTGGCCTTTTTTGATAGTAGCTCATCTGAAGGGCCTGACATAACCTCCATTTTACATTCTAAATGCTTAAGGCATTGATTTTCTAGATAAAGCTTAAGGAAAGCTAAACAGCTCCTAAGGGTTTTGGGGAAACAAGATTTACAGATGGTGTAGGAGGTACTGTTGTGGTCTAGGGCTAGGCAAAATAAACATAATAAAACTAAACTTCTACTCTTCTCCCCACTAGTAGATCTAAAACACTTTCATTCTCTGTCACATCTATCAATGGTACCACTATTTCCCCAGATCATCACACCAAACTGCTAGGAGTTATCATAGACAATAATCTCAAATTTGACCTACAGGTCAGCAAAACCATACAGACCATTAATAAGAAGCTTGGATTACTGTATAGAAACAAGACATTTTAACCCCACTGGCTAGGACTGCAATCGCCCGATCACACCTACTCTCTACTCTTTTATATGCTTCGCCTGTACTCTCAAACCTCAACAAATCTGAACTAAGTAAGCTGTCCCATAGCTACAATCATATTGCCAAATTCACCACTGGCTCCACCTATAGAACCTACCACTGCCAGAACCTTAAACAGCTAGAGTGGCTAGAACTAAATCGAAAAAATGTCACCAGTCGTAGAAATACTTCGTGGAACTGGCCAGCTTAATTCAGTTCAATCAACTCTTAATAGCGCACAAAATTTTGTACCATCCTCTGGATACCCCCTCACTTAAAAATATTATTAAGCCATATAGCAACCTGAGATCCCTACGGTCAGCTGATAAACTACTGGTCCAAACCCACAAAGCTAATAACACTTCTGGTGATTCCCTGTTTGCTATCTTCGTTGGCAAAACCTGGAATTCGTTGCCAAACTACATAACCCTACAATCCTCCAAATGTCTCTTCAAAAAAACCTTAAACAGTATCTCAAAGTGAATTGGCTATGTCCATGTACCAACCCTGATTAAGTTATAAATTGAAAGCATATTCTGTAATTATCATAACTTGCAACTAAGTCACCAAGCTCTGCTTCCAATCTGATGTCTCTTACTTTTAATTGTCTGTCCATGAGAATTGTGAGTCCCTACTAGGGAACACTACTAACCTATTGTATATAATCACTTTGTTTTTATAATTGTTTGCTAACGTCTGTGTAATCTATGTAAGTTTGTCTATGTGTAGCTTTTCTTCCCGGGCCTTCACTGAAAATGGACATGTATTCAGTCAGACTATCCCGGTAAACAAATATAAAATAAATAAATAAATAAAATAATAAAGTTGTGGGAGTCCTTATGTGGAATCTGCCTTCCACACTGACACTTGCCCTTCCTAGTTGACATGAAATCACCAAAAGTACAAGCAGTAGCCAAAATTTAAAGAAAAAAAATCCCTCAGTGGGGTACTTATCTGAACCACGGTTCATGGCTAATCTGAGGAGCGAACATCTGGAGCAGGTGATTGGACAGGCAGCAGAAATGTTCTAAGGTTGTTGTGTGCTGATGTCCGCTTTATAGCCAACATCTCTTTATGACTGATGTTTGTAGGATGATGTGCGGTGTCACACGTACCCTACAGTAATATTAAGACTTTGGTTTACTGGCCAGATGTACGAGTCAGACAGAGGCGAAATCCCTCATGTAATGAATACTGCAGCATATGAATAGAAGGACATCAGAATATAATGTCAGAAAAAAGTAGTCTTATTGTGTGGAATGCTGAAGATGATAGATTTCTCATTAATTTTAGGGTATAGTTCTTAGACATAACTTGCCAAATATTCACAGTGTTAAAAAAAAAAAAAGCTAAAGTATTGTTTGAAAAATAAATGTGCACCTTTCTTTTTATATAATGAAAATGGAAAAATAATGAAATCTATGTTTTACTTAGTAGTAATCAAAGGAGTAAACAGTGATTAACTGCTTTGCAACATTTCTAAAGTTATACATATAATTTTAGAATGCATGGTGCTAGATAATTTCTAAGATATACAATTAAATCAAAATATATGAAGTTTTGCTACTTTTTAGATTACGTCACACAAAGTTTGACATGTGTGAATATCTGGGACGTTGGGTTGATGGTTGGATAATTTATTATACACATTAACTGAAATATATAACTTGAAGGCTCACCAGTGAGTGGGTTGTACCTCTGCAACCATTATAGACTGGGGGTTCCAGTATACTTAACTTGCAGTAGAATATTAGTGAGGGTAAAACTGATTCGAGGCAGTTATGTTAACCCTAGAACTAAACACTACTACTACAAACTTTTATTCAAACTTCACAAACTAATAATTAATTCACAAACTAACCTCACAATGGGCGGGGACATCCACCCCAACCCAGGACCACCCCCACTGGAGGCAACCAACCCAATATATAATACCCCCACTAGCCTGTAAAACTTAAACATCTCCTCTACCTCTCTCCTCATCTGTCACCTAAACATTAAAATCCACTACCTGCATGCACTCATGGCAGTGCACTTCCCAGGTATTCTATGTCTTACCAAAACCTGGCTTAAGCCTACCACCACTGACAATGAAGTTACTCCTCCAGGTTACAATATATTACAACTGGACCGCACCTCAAAGAAGGGGGGGTAGCTGCTTTATATAAAACTACACTTAAAGTAACTATTTCCAACTCTCCACAAGCTCCTCAAACTGATAAAGCTGAAATACCCATTACAAAACTACAAATTAACCAACATAAATCTATAAACATTGGCTGCATTTCTATCCCACCTGGTTCAGCACTAATATCCGTGAAGACATTCTACAATTGCTGTCCATAAACTCCCCACAAGAAACTATTGTTCTAGGTGACTTTAATATAGACTGGAACACCTGCTCTTCAGACTTCCCTACTACCCACATAAATCTATATGGTTTCTCCCAAGTCATAACCTCCACCTCCAGAACTAGTAAGCCCAATAACAAAGAAAGTATACTAGACTGGACTCTCATAAATAACCCTCCCCATATGTATAAAGCAGGCACCCAACCTGAGGAAATAAGTGATCACTTCCTGACGTATATACTCAGACAAAAAAATGACACCCCTCAAACACCTAGTTTCAGAACTATTAGGAGCAATAAGAGCTTCAGCCAAAGTGAATTCCAAATAGAACTTCAGTCATGTAACTGGAATAGACTAAGACTACTCCCGCTAGAAGCAATATCATACTTTAACTCCACGTTTCTTACGATCCTTGATAACCATGCACCTACCCGGATCATCAGAACAAAGAAAAAAGTAGCACCATGGCTGTCCAAAGAAACTAGATAAAAAATTATAAATAGAAATAAAGCCTGGACTTCTTGGAAAACCAATAAAACCCCTAAGGATCAACTTATATATAAACAGCTAAGGAATTATGCTAAAATGTCTATAATTCTAGACAAAAAAAAAACTATTACTGTAACCTGTATCATAAAAATCAAAATCAACCAAAACAATTTTGGCCCAGTTTAAACAATCTTCTCCATACAGGCAGTACTACCACCCCTACCCCTATGCCTATCCTCCAAAAACCTCCAGAAAATATTGCCAACACATTCTTTACAGAAACTATACAATCCCTTTCCCACCAACTAGGCCTCAATAACCTAGACCCAATTAACCCCATATCCAATATCCACCCCTCCTTTAACTTTCAACCTGTACCAACATCACTTATCCGATCCTTAATCAAGAAACTGAAACCCACCACCCTATCAGCAGACCTACACCCCACTGAATATCTTCAAAAGGCTGCAGATGCAACAGCATACCCATCTCAATATTAATTAACAGAACCATCTCTGAAGCATATATCCCCATCCATCTATAAAATTTCCCATGTAATTCCTCTCCATAAAGAGGGTAACTCCACTGGCCTATCAAATTACCAGCCCATTGCCATTCTGTCACCTCTGGCTAAAATTTTGTAAAACTGTATCCATAAACAACTCTTGCATTACCTCAATCTGCACAATCTCCTAGCTCCCTCCCAGCATGGATTTAGACCCCACCATAGTACCACCTCAGCCTTTCTATCCTTCTCTCAGACAATAAATCAAATTCAAAATAATAATAATACGCTCTCCTCTGCCATCTTTCTTGACCTATCCAAGGCATTTGATATGGTAAACCACCAACTACTCCTTGGCACACTAAAAACGTTTGCCACAGACATCCTGCCAATATGCTGGGTTCAGTCCTATCTAAGTGGCAGACAACAGTTTGTGCCATGGAAGGATAGCCTTTCCTCCCTACTACCAGTCACCTTTGGAGTTCCTCAAGGATCTATACTAGGACCTTTTCTATTTTCCATCTTCATTAATGATCTTCATACAGTCATCCCCAAAGCAACCTGCATTCAACATGCAGATGACTCTACCCTAATCTGTTCTGCCACCTCTCCATTAGACCGGCAGACCTTATCCCAAAATAATTTCAACATAGTTGAAAACTGGCTCACCAACAGGCATCTTCTGTTGAATCCAAATAAAACAAAACTGCTACTCTTCACCCCCACCCAGAAAGTTACATTTCCATCATTTACCATAACATCTAATAATGGCACCATAATTCCCCAGAAAGTAATACAAAACTATTAGGTGTAATTGTTGACAATATTAAAACAGTCAAGAAGAAGCTAGGATCTTTATATAGGATTAAGGCATTTCTAACCCCAACTAATAGGACAGTGATGAACACATTTACTTTCAACCCTTCTTTATGCCTCCCCAATCTATACAAACCTGAGTAAATCTGACCTCAATAAACTCAATAGCTGCTATAATAACATAGCCAGATGTGCCACAGGTTTGGCATATATAACCCACCACTGTCTTAACCTATGATCCCTAGGCTGGCTAGAGTTTCCCTCTCAAATCCAGTATAACCAATTAATAATAACCCACAAAGTACTCTTATCAGCCCGAAAGCATGCCCATACTCAAATATGATTACCCCATACAGCAACCTAAAAATACTCCGCTCTTCTGACAAAATGCTGGTACAAACTGTTAAATCCAAAAACTTGTCCGGTGAGTCATTATTTTGCAACTCTGTTGGTAAAATCTGGAACTGGCTCCCTGCCGAACTTACAGGAACTCATTCTATAAACCAATTTAAAACATCTCTCAAAATATATCTAAAAAGTCACTGGCTGTGCCCCTGTACCAATCCTGACTAACCATCTCACCATTCACTTTACTACCTGGCTAACTGTAGAAAAGTCATAAAAGTCTGAAATATCGACTATCACTCTCAAATGTATTGTACTACTGAATGATATGCTTCCTTACTCAGCCTTGTACCACTAAAACTGTTTATGTTCTAACAATAAAATTAATATTGTAAAGTTTTTAAGTATGTATGTATGTATTCCAAGTTTGCAAGTATGTATGTATTCCAATAATTCTTTAATTGGTATCTATATGTAACTGTATAAAACTGCCACTGTTAACTCTTCTGTATCTAGCCACATGTGGAGCTTTTCTCCTCAGGCCTTCGCTGAAAATGGACCTGTATCCAGGCGGACTATCCCAGTTAACAAATGTAAAATAATAAATAAAATAAATAAATTACGTTGTAACAGAAAGTAGTCTGTGTGCTATATAATATGCAAAAGAAAATATTGACTGTTTTCTGTATTCCATAATATAGTCCTTAGTAGCACTGATGTATTTATTTTTGTCAGTCCTTAGTAGCACTGATGTATTTATTTTCGTCAGTCCTTAGTAGCACTGATGTATTTATTTTCCTCAGTCCTTAGTAGCACTGATGTATTTATTTTCGTCAGTCCTTAGTAGCACTGATGTATTTATTTTTGTCAGTCCTTAGTAGCACTGATGTATTTATTTTCACCAGTCCTTAGTAGCACTGATGTATTTATTTTCGTCAGTCCTTAGTAGCACTGATGTATTTATTTTCATCAGTCCTTAGCAGCACTGATGTATTCATTTTCGACAGTCCTTAGTAGCACTGATGTATTTATTTTCGCCAGTCCTTAGTAGCACTGATGTATTTATTTTCGTCAGTCCTTAGTAGCACTGATGTATTTATTTTCATCAGTCCTTAGCAGCACTGATGTATTCATTTTCGACAGTCCTTAGTAGCACTGATGTATTTATTTTCGACAGTCCTTAGTAGCACTGATGTATTTATTTTCGTCAGTCCTTAGTAGCACTGATGTATTTATTTTCATCAGTCCTTAGTAATACTGATGCATTCATTTTCGACAGTCCTTAGTAGCACTGATGTATTTATTTTCAACAGTCCTTAGTAGCACTGATGTATTTATTTTCGTCAGTCCTTAGTAGCACTGATGTATTTATTTTCGTTAGTCCTTAGTAGTACTGATGTAATTGAATAATGCACATGAATGAAAGTCAGACTGCCTTTTTATTAGTGTAAATGAGGGGATGGTATTAATAAATTTTAGACAATGGGGAGCCTGTAGATCGCCACTCTGATTGAAGAATGAACATTCTCCAGAAGGGTGTTAATGTACAGGTAATGCCCACTGAAAACCGAGTCCACCGCTTTGCGGCAACATATTAAGGTACCATGGAGCTTAGACTGTAATGGACCTAACAGATTTTAAACTTGCTAAGAAGTGCTTTTGCTGTTTAATCAGTATAAAATAAAAACAAGCAAAAAAATTAAACAAGAAAAAAGAAAGAAAAGTGTGTGTTTATGTCTGCATGTGTGAGTGTAAGTGTGCATGAAAGTGAGAGTTAGAGTGAGCCATTATTTTACACTCATTAAGCAGTGCTTTTGCTGTTTAGTGAATGTAAAAATAAATCAAATGGATAATTAAAAAAAATAGAAAAGTGTGGGTGGGTCTGTTTGTATGAGTGTTTATGTTTTTGTCTGCATGTGTATGTATGGGCACTTGCGTGCATGAAAGCAGAAGTGTGTGTGTGTGTGTGTGTGTGTGTGTGTGTGTGTGTGTGTGTGTGTGTGTGTGACATTGATTGAGCAGTGGCTGCAGCTCATTTAAAATTAAGAGGTATGCATATCTCTCAACCTGTTTGCTCAAAAATTCTGGATAAACCCTAAAATAATGGGAGGATAAAGGCTCAAAAATAAGCACATAGTTTAAATATTCCTCTTATAAAATTAGAAAGTCACTGTAATGACTGAATGATATGAAGTCCATACCTGTCGCCTCAAGGACACCCCTGATTTTGACAGAAATTTTATCTTTGCCTCCCTTAATCCAAACTAAAACTGATGATTTTTGTAGAAAAGGTGGCAGATTACATGTAATAAACAATGATAATAAATAGAGTTATAGACGTTTTGTACTTCAGAAAATATATATTAATCCACATTCTCTTATAATGTCAATGTCTCATGTTAAAAGAACTATTTTAAGTGCCCCTGATTACTTCTGGATTTGTCCCTGGTTAGTTGAGAGCTATGATAAAGTCTGAAACTCAAATGTAACTCATTATTCGGTGAATTCACTGTCTCCAGTGAGTTGTTAGCATATACTACAGCAAGTTTGAAACAATTGATGTAGGAAGTATTTTACATCGAAAATATATAAAGTAATTAAAAAAAAAAAAAAAAAAACAATTTAAATGAGAGCCCATTCTCTAAGTGCAATAATGTCCTCAAGGGTGTGCTATTGTATAAATAATGCCCTTCCAGGGGTGTAGAGCCTCTCTGCTTGTGGTGTTGGGCCTCAGACCACCCCTGGGCAGGCATTATTTGCACAATAACACACATTCTGTTGGGCATTATTGCTTGCATATGGTTCTGCTTTTGTAAGTATTTGATTGCACAATGATTCATTTAAAATTAGTGTAGTTAAATATGTTTTGATGATTATATGAGATATTGTTGAGTCACGACTGATAATGGATAATGTATAGTAATTAAAGATCAGAGTCTGAACTGTGATGTTTGTGTGGACTTGCCTTTGCAATCATTACATTCAGAATACATAATATCTCATTACCAAGAAAGGAATATAGATTCTTCTAAAGCCAAAGGGTTAAACAGCAAGAACAAATTCTTTACTTCTTGCATAAATACATGAAGAAAGTGATGGCCACCTCTCTTCTTACAGGTTACTGCTATTAGTAGTATTGATGTAATTACCTAAGGTGGATGAATCAAAGGATATATATTTTCAACTATGTATAAGGGGGAAGAGGGATAATCATTTATATAACACTGCTTATGAAATCAGTAACTGCAGTTTATTTTAATTAAGATGCCAATGTTCATTGGTAACTGAAATCTAATCAGTGATTACACCTATACTTTTTTATTCTCTGATTATTGATAAGATTGAGTAATTTCAGAGTCATGACTGAATAAATAAATCCCTACAGGACAAAAAGAAGAAATTAGAAAGGGATTTTACGGATTTTCAAAGAGGCCAGGTTTTTTCTTGGCCGAGGGAAAGAAACCTTAATCGGGTGAATAATGAAGCTAATAATGCAACATCTTCTAATCGTACATCAGCAGAGAAAGGTGCAGCGGCTGTTCAGAGAACCACTCCCACAGTGACGTCAGCACCTGCCTCGAGACCTAGCCTCCAATTCCAGGACATGAAGGATTCGAATACGGGTACCAGGATGACGAAATCCATGGGCAACAGGCAACGGCAAGTTACCATTGAAGCCTTGGTACATTCAAACGGTGATATACACACATTTCCACACACCACGTCCACTTTGATGGATGACGTGGCAACCAGAGATGTTCGTAAAAAGCAACTGATGGTTGATTTGCAGTTGGGAGCTACAGAAGAAGAGGTTTTTGTGGAATCGGAAGGGTTTCCAACTTTTCCGCTTCCAATAAAGTCTTTCGACAGAAGGACTTGGTCTCCTTACAACAAAATGAAAAAAAGGAAGAGCACCGAGGAGATGTACGAGCAGCAGAGGAAGGCTCTGAAATCCATCAACATGACTTAGTGTTTAATATTTCAAGGTATGTGCTAAGTGAAAGTGAACTTTCGGTACTCAACAAGGGCTTAAGCTTTATACCCTCTGGGTTCATTGACGTTGCTGATGTCATCGTAGACATTAAATTGTTTACGAGAAATATTAGTCTTAAAATGTTGTTTGGTGATGATGCGCATGATACTAATATGGTGAACATCAATGTCTTTAAGAGACCTTCAACATTTGTGTCTCAACAACACCCCATGCTCGAGGCTTTCGAACGTGCATGTGAAAGTGACTTGTATGATTTGTGTAATAGCAATGATGTTAAATCTGAATTTTTTAACATGACCAGGGATGAGAAAGAGGCTATCACACGTCTACAGAAGAATGAGAACATCGTGATCAGACAGGCCGACAAGGGGGGAGCCGTTGTAGTGATGGACAGAGGATTATATAGAAGTAAGATAGAGCACATGTTAGCAGATAAAGACACCTACAATCCATTGGATGGTAATTCATTAAACAAGTTGATTAAAGGTGTACATGGGCATCTGTATGACCTCCTGTTAAGCAACATTATCGACACGGATCTATATAAATATTTCCTAGTGGAAAACCCTCTAATCCCTATTTTTAGGGGCCTCCCAAAGATCCACAAGGAACCACTTGACCCCCCGTTGAGACCGATTGTCTCAAGTAAAGGTTGGTTGACAGAACCTCTATCTATATATTTGGACAAGAAATTTAAGCCAATAGTTAATAACACCAGTCACATACTCAGGGACACCCAGCATTTCTTGGAAAGTCTGGTGAATTTCAACAGATTAACACCCATCGACAAACCTGATTTGTTTGTAACACTAGATGTTAAATCATTATTCACGTCCATACCAAACAACATAGGAGTTGAATATGTCAGGCTCTTTTTGCTTGAGAATCATATCACCAATGATAAGGTCATCAGATGGATGTTACTGCTGGACATAGTGCTTGAAAACAATGTCTTGTTATATGAGAAGGAATACTTCCTACAGAAGAAGGGGGTAGCAATGGGGACCCCCTGCGCCAACTCCTATGCCAACTTGGTGTTGGCGTTTTGGGAAGGAGCCTATGTGTTGAAGAACACGGTGTTCATGGATCAACTTAAATACTACAGTAGATTTGTAGACGATGTGTTCATTGTATGGGGGGGAACAGAAGGACAGCTGTATGAGTTTGTTCAATATATCAATGGTACGACCAATTTTCTTGCTTTTGAATGCTCACATTCACAGAAAATGATTGAATTTCTTGATGTGAGGGTAACAAAAGGGATCAATGGGATAGATACTGAATTATTCAGGAAGTCCTGTTGGAGAAATAGTTTATTACACCTCAACAGTATGCATCCCAGACATGTACACTCTAACATAGTCAAAAATCAAGTCCTTAGAGCATCAAGGTTAACAACACAGGAAACAACTTATAGACAGCAACAAACTAGATTGGCTGAGAATTTCGCCTCTAGAGGCTACAAAAAGGTAGAAGTACAGGAAGCTATAAAGGTGGGGGACGCGTACAGAACTGGGAAAGGGACCCCTTTTTTCAATAGGGATGATAACTTCATGGGCATGCAAATTGCAAACAACACAGTGACCAAAAACAGGCTAACTATTCCTTTTACCAATAGGAATAGCCACATCAAACGGATAATAGAGGACAACTGGAAGTTGTTGATGGTGGACGACAAGATTAGAAAGTTAGTGAGTGATAAGCCCAACATAGCTTATAAAAATATGAAATCCTTGAACAGACTATTATGCTATGAAAAAATGAATGGAGGTTCCAATCTGTTGCTGAGGTCAGGCACTTTTGCCTGCCACACCTGCAATCAGTGCAAGTACATAGCAGATGAAGATGCATTCATACATCCTCATACTGGACACACATATACATTCAGAGGATACGCTGACTGTAAGACCATAGATGTAGTATATTTGGCGCAATGTCAGGTGTGCAAAATGTTTTACGTTGGTAAAACCAACAGGACACTGCGTGAACGTATAAGGGAGCACATTTATGCTATACACAAAGAGAACACAACCAATGCTCTAGCACGACATGTGCTGGACTATGGCCTCACCCATTCTTTTAAGTTTAGGGTATTAGAAATAGTAAACAGGACTAATAGATTGGGCAATTTTAAGAATAGAATTGAAGAGATAGAAAACAAGTGGATACTTAGGCTGCAAGCACACAAATATGGATTGAATGAGGAAATTACGCTTAAACCATTTCTAGCAGCAAGACCACTCAAACATTGATTCTCCATTTGTGGTTTTAACATACAATTATTTTCTAACAGAACTAATATTTATATGTATTTATACGTTTTTATAGTGTGCTAGTTTAATGAATGGAGAGTTATATGTTTATTTTTAATTTTATTGTGAAATGCCATTTATTTCTAGCATCACGTAGTGAGATATTAGTTTTATATGCACTAGCACTTTAATTGATTGCCATTAACTTTGTTAATTGAAGACGCTCCTTGACTGATGTATATTTAAGGAGTTGGTTTTTAAAATGTTTTATTGAAGTCTGATGAAGCGTCGTAGGACGTGAAAGCGCTTACTCTTTGGATCCTGTTGCTGTTTTTGACAATAAACGGTAAACTTATTGCAGTTCTTTGGAGTTTATATCAGCTATTGGTGCACCCTTGGTTCCTTTAATTGCCTTTTAACTGTATAAAGTTACATGAGTTTGGATGTGTAGGTGTAAAAACATTTTATTAGTTACCGTCACACATTCAATATGCAGATTTTTTATACACATTGTTTTGCTAATAGCCAAATGTTCTCTCTATACCGTAGACTGATTTACCTTTAATATGAAAACCCAATGTTACAACCTGTTGGCAACAAAGTTGTTTATATGTTTAAATATTTAACAATATAAAGCTTTATACATAAAAGAAGGGGAAGGGACCTTATGCCTAAATGTTTGAAAATAGCTAAAAATGGTTTGATATTGTGATATAAATATGTTATAAATATAATAAGGGCTAGTGCGTAGGACTTATTTTTAACTGAACAGTAAGTATGCTTAACTTAATGTGATGAAATGTGTAAATAAGCTATTGAATATTATTTTACCTATTTATTTATTTATTTTTTTATTTAATTTTGGCTGGGATTTAGAAAGGCTTACCATAAGGAAGAAGCCTTGATATGTCCATTTTTTGCCATGTGGTAAATTTCTGATTCTTAGACAGCCCTACCACTGAGGTTTCTTACTGGAGGAAGTCTCAGCATGGAGGCAGATCTCACAGGTGGAGCTACATGCTAATTAATCAATCTAAAAGAACAGTTAACACTAATTAGTCATGTATTCTCCCCCAGAAATGCCAGAAAAGCTCTTGATTTATGCTGCTAGGAGATACAGAGAATCACTTGGGTGTGTAAAATGTCAGTGTTGTATGCTGTCAAATGACGGCAGTCACCCATTTACTTCTATGGAAGCAGACGTCATCCATGTACTTTCAACAAAGATTATTTGGGTCTATATTATAACATTGAAGTCTTACTGCTTCAAATGTTATAATATCGAACCCAGTAGAGCAAAACACCAGAAAACCGAACAGTCAAAATAGGAATTTTTTCCCAGGGAAAAAATTTGCTGTTCCGACAAACATACACGCAACACAAGTACACCAAAATAAATAATCCACACACACACACACACACACACACACACACACTTCACAAAACCCTACACTAAACCATACATACACCACTAGCTATCCACTTACCTTAACCTATACCTAACCCTAAAGTCCATCGCTATCGCACACTCACCTTACCCGCTCCCTAACCTTAACTCACCTAACCCACCCTAACCCTCACGCTCACACATTCGCACACTTATCTGACCCACACCCTAACTCACCTAACCCGTGCCCAATCGCACACTCACCTTCATCCGCACACTTACCTTAACCCGGTCCGTAACCTTTGCTCCACAGTCGAAGAAATAGCGAAGCTGCAGAAACGGCCCACAGAATACTTCCCCTAGGAAAGTATTCATGTTCTGCAGCTTCGCTATTTACCTATTCCCCATAGTAAGACCACAAAGGCATGAAAGTAGCTGCATTAATGTGTGTGTGTGTCTGTGTGTGTGTGTGTGTGTTTGTGTGTGTATGAATGTGTGTCTGCCTAGCTGGTTGAATTAGTTGTGTTAGTTAGGGAATTAAGAGTCTGGATGTGTGTGTGTGTGTGTGTGTGTGTGTGTGTGTGTGTGTGTGTGTGTGTGTGTGTGTGTGTGTGTGTGTGTGCATGTTGGAGAGTGCATGTAGGTGAATGGGTGAGTGTTTCTGTGTGGGGAGCTTGTTTATTAATGGATGGATGGGTGCATATATATATATATATATATATATATATATATATGTGTGTGTGTGTGTGTGTGTGTGTGTGTGTGTGTGTGTGTGTGTGTGTGTGGGTATGTGTGTGTGGGTGTGTTTGCACATGTGTGCACATGTGTGTGTGTGTGTGTGTGTGTGTGTGTGTGTGTGTGTGTGTGTGTGTGTGTGTGTGTGTGTGTGTGTGTGTGTGTGTGTGTGTGTGTATTTGTCCAAATGTATATGTGTGTGAGTGCAGAGGAACTAGCTTCTGCCACTGGATCCTGGCTCTGCCAGAACTCAGATAGACTGACTGCCCTGCCCACATGCCTTTCTCAGTCCCTCTTTTTGGGAAATGGAAAGCAGGCTCATGCCTCATTGTTCTGTTTCCCACCCTTTCCCATCTCCTACAGAAGTCAGCACTGGTAATTCAACTCTTTGTCTCCTGAGTCACAGTCAGGGCTTTATCAAAGTGCAAAATGGAGATGGATGATCTAGGATAAGAAGTTAAAATGTCTTAGCAATTTACTCACCTAGTTCTAGTATGTTGGAAATGTGCCTACATTTATCATAGAGAGCTGAGACATTACTAGAGTGTCAGGTAAATCACTGCCTGGAATACTATGGCTAGGCGGGCCTATATCAGTAGTCTTCTTTTCCTTTGAAGTGCAGTTTGAGGTATTGAGTTGCTGTGCTTCTTCATGTGGTGACTAAATTAAGTTTTGAACCAGATGTACACTGAGGTAAAATGTCTACCGTGGGAATAATCATTATGCTTCATCCTTATGTTCTGTTATAAATGGCCCTATAGATGCAATTATGCATCCATTTCTATTACAGGATGCAAACTCCTGCAAAACATGGCCTAACAGTGCTTAAGCTGTTTGATTCACCATGACTAGGAGCAATGAATCATCAAGACAACTCTCTCCCAGCTCTTATGTAGATAAGAGCAGTTTCTGTATATTTGGTAAATAGTTTTTGATCGAGTTTGGAAGGTGATGATCCAGTTAGCTTATCTACATGTAGACCTTAAATGCAAGTTTAGTCTGTGAAGGCATCCTTTGGGAAAGATTTAACATTAAACACATGCAAACAGCAGCAGACTGAATAAATAATTCAGTTATAACACGAATCTGTAACAAAATCAAAAAACACATTAAATGAACCACGACAATGCAGGAAACCTTTAATCAAATATGTTAGTGGTTTCACAGTATTAATGCATTGCTTCTTCAGACATTTAAAATAAAGTTTTATATATATATATATATATATATATATATATATATATATATATATATATATAATTTATTTATTTTACATTTGTTGACCGGTCTAGTCTAACTGGATATATGTCCATTTTCAGTAGAGGCCTGGGGAGAAAAGCTCCAGGACAATAACAAATAAAAAGTAAAATAGTATAGAATAAAATAAAGTTTACATAGAAAAAAAAATACTGATATACATTTTAGTACACACTGGTTAGTAATTATTTACAAAAATATAAAACACACTGGTAAATAACTAATTACAAAATATTGAAGACAATGGTTAAAAAATACTATTTACAAAATTATAAGATACGACATTTATAAAGAGTCAATCATAGTAGCTTACAAGTAAACAGTTCTACTTACAAATGAAATAAGAACAGTGGTGTCAAAGAGGGAAAGTAGAGGGAAAATTAGTAGAGTTAATCAGCTAGTCAGGGTTGTTGCAAGGGCATAGCCATTTTGTTCTGAGGAATATTTTCAGTTTTTGTTTGAAGAGGGGTAGAGAAGGAAGAGAAGTTAGGACAGTAGGTAGAAGATTCCAGTTTCTCCCAATAGAGTTTGAGAACAGAGAGTCACCTGCCAAGTTGTTTGACTTACTAATGTTAACTAACAATTTATTTGATGATCGTAAATTAGTAAGATTTTTATAGGGGGTAATGATGTTTGAAAGTATCAGAGTATTATTTGGGAGGTAGAGGATCTTATGTGCAATGATAAGTTGACTATATTGAAGCTGATTTTGTAGCTCAAGCCATCCTAGTTGTTTTAGATTCTGACAGTGATGGGTTCTATAGGGATTAACAGTGGCAAATCTTGCAATATTATTATAGGATGTAGCTAGTTTGAGACAATTATGTTTTGACAGATTAGTATAGATTGGTGAGGCATAAAGTAGTGTTGAGATTAGATGGGAGTAGGCAATAGTAGATCTTGCTATAGGAGTGAGGAAGGATTTGACTCTATATAGGGAGCCCATTTTTCTGTTGACTGTTTTTATAGTGTTATTAATATGGGAGTCGAAGTTAAGGTTGTTGTCTATAATAATTCCTAGGAGCTTGGTGGTAGCATCAGGGGATATGACGGTACCATTATTAGAAGTAACAGAGAAATCTATAGGTATATGCTTCTGAGTAGGGGTAAAAAGCAGGAGCTTAGTTTTTTTAGGATTCAGGAGGAGGCATAATTCTAAGAACCATGACTCTATTGTGTTAAACAATTTCTGAGTTAGGGACTGTAGTTCTGATAAAGATTTGGCTGTGCAGATTATTGTGGAATCATCTGCATATTGTATACAGGTTGCATGAGGAGTAGCTTTACAGAGATCATTAATAAAAATAGAGAATAATAGAGGACCTAGAATGGAGCCCTGGGGAACACCTAGTGTAACTGGCAGGAGGGATGATAGATTATTTTCCCACATAACAGCTTGCTGTCAGTTGCTTAGGTAGGAGCTGAACCATTATACACACACACACACACACACACACACACACACACACACACACATAAACTTTTATACCAGTCAAAAGACACAGTTAAAATACCTGCGGTAGTGGTGCTGCTGTAGCGTTGTCGCCTCACACCAAAGACGTTGTTGCGTTCGATTCTCAGATAGAGCATCTTCTGTGTGGAGGCATGCGTGAATAGGCGTGCCTTCATTGAAGGTTGTGTGTCAGGGCTGGTAACTTGGCGCATAAAAATCCACTACCAAACATTAGCGGACCGGAGTTCCGCTGTGGCAACCCCTAACCGGGATAAGCCGAAAGATGCAACAACAACAAAAGACACAGTTAAAATCAAAAGTTCCATAAACCAATCATATCTAAACATTATGGTAACATTGTTGCAACCATTTAAAAGGGCAATGCACTATACCTAACCACATAATTTTAAATCACATAGTTTTGAAGTTTCTCTCACATTAGCCATAGAAGTAAAAAAAAAAAAAAATTATATATATATATATATATATATATATATATATATATATATATATATATATAAAATATGCACATGTATAAAAATATATATACTTTCTTCTTCTTTTGGCTTTTCCCGGTTAGGGGTCGCCACAGCAGATCATCTGTCCACTCATGATTGGCAGTGGAGATTTATGGTGTCGAGTTGCCAGCTCAGCGCCCAACCTTCCACAGAAGGCACACACATGCACACACTCACACCTAGGGCCAATTTAGAGTGTCCAATTCACCTACTGCATGTCTTTGGGATGTGGGAGGAAAATGGAGTACCCGGAGGAAACCCACGCGACCACAGGGAGGACATGCAGACTCTGCACAGAAGGCACCACAACCGAGAATTGAACCGGAGAACCTCTTGCTGTAAGGTGGAAATGCTAATCACTGAACCACCATGGCCGCCCTATGAAAATATATATACAAAAACAATAATTCATTTAGGA
Source organism: Protopterus annectens (assembly GCF_019279795.1). NCBI lineage: Eukaryota > Metazoa > Chordata > Ceratodontiformes > Protopteridae > Protopterus > Protopterus annectens. The sequence goes on along the minus strand of NC_056726.1, from coordinate 669,681,575 downwards.
AGAGTCCTAGCTCTAAGGACAGGTTTTAACAAAACATTGTCATTCAGACCTTTTCCTACATCAGCTCTCAATCTAATAATCCATCTAATTTTAGAGGCTTCTGTTAAGTTTTCAATATCACCCCCATGTTCATTTATTTTATCACCTCAATGGCCAAAAATCTAAAAGAATGCATTGAACCATGAATAATAACATGTTTGGCTAATGCATTAGTAACAATAGTATTTCTAATACCATAAATGTGTTCCCTAATCTTGTCCCTAAATCTCCTTATTAGGTTTTCCTACATAAAGTGCAGAACATATGCAGCATACAGCCAAGTATACCACATTCTGGGAATCACAATTCATAGGTTCATAGGCGGGTACTAGGCTATCTGCCTGAAGGCATTTATAAGCCTAGCCAGAATGTGTTGGCTTTTGCCGTCCCCTTAGATTAGTTCCCTGTGCCTCTGTCCAGCAGAGCCACTGAAGTAATCCCCGAGGTAAACCTTCTGTTTCCCATCCACTCGTCAAGGTTTCTTTTGAAGAATTTTAGCAAGGAGCTCTGCCTAATGTAGATTAGGATCTTGTTCCAAAGAATGGGAAGTCTCTAGGACAGGAATCTATCCCTCCAGCAAGTCCTATTTATTGTTGTGGTGAGGTTTAGATCCCTAGAGCGTGTGGCTCGAGGGGATAAGGATTTCTTTAGGTGGAGCATGTCCATCAGTTCTGGGTTGGACATAGCCTTTTATGTCAGGCAGAGATCACCTCTGAGTAGGCGGTATGCAACCGAGTACAACTGGAGTTTCTTCAGTCGAGCTGCTTAGGGCATCTGTTTGAGGCCATTGATCCTCTTGGTGAGGTACTTCTGTGGTCTTTCCAGCTGTTGCAGGTTCATAGGTTCATAGGTAGGTACTAGGTTATTGGCCATGGGGCCTATACAAGCCCAGCCAAAAAGGTACCCTGGCTTTTGCCACCCAAGAAAATTATTTTCCTGTGCCACTGTAAAGCAGAGCCACAGAGGTGATCCCCAGGGTGAATTTCCTATTTCCCATCCAATCATCAAGATTTTTCTTGAAGAGTGCTAATGAGGAACTTTGTTTGATATATATAGGTAGTTTATTCCAGAGTATGGGAAGTCTCTGGGACAGGGATCTATCCCTCCGGCATGTTCTGTTTATTGTGGTGACAAGGTTTAGGTCCCTAGAGTGTGTAGCTCGGAGGGATTGGGATTTCTTTAAGTGGAGCATGCCCGACAACTCTGGGTTTGACATAGCTTTGTATGTTAGGCAGAGATCACCTCTGAGTAGGCGATATGCAACAGAGTAAAGCTGAAGTTTTTTGAGACGGTCTGCATAGGGCATCTGTTCGAGGCCGGTAATCCTCTTTGTGAGGTATTTCTGTGGCCTTTCCAATTGTTGCAGATGTCTTGTGAGGTACATACCAAAAGGGTAGTTGTACTCTATAATGGGTCTAATGAGTGATGAGTAGAGGGGAACAATGACCTCTTTTTTTCTGGATGAGAAACCTTTTGTGATGAGGTGTGCCACGTAGAAGGATTTCCTGACTACTGTGGCAATGTGATTATCAAAGAAGAGACTACTGTTCACCTGTATCCCAAGGTCTCTTATCACACTTTCAGTGTTAGGTATACTACTGCCTGTGTTGTTGTTCATGGGTACAGAGTTTTTACCAAAGGGGATGACAATGCACTTTTTGGCATTGAGCTTGAGGCCATGGCTTTGACACCAGGCATCTGTCTCAGTGAGGCCCTTTTGTAGGATGTCCGCATCGTTAGGAGTTTCAATTATGGCTCCTAGTTTGCAGTCATCCATTAGCCAAAGCACTTCTGTGTTAGCCTGTACTTCAGAGAAGTAGATACCAAACAGGAAAGGACCCAGGACTGAACCCTGTGGTACTCCACTTGTCACTGGTCTGAAGTCGGATTTGGAGTCTGCTACTTTCACAGTGTAGGTTCTGCCAGTGAGCCAGTTGGCAACCCATCTTGTGACATAGGGATTTATACCAAGTTTAGTGGGTTTATCTATAATTCCAGAGTGGGGGATGCTGTTGAAAGCCTTGGCAAGATCTAGATAGGCTGTGTGAACCACCTCACCCTTGTCTACGGCTTTGGTTACTGCTTCAAAGAAGTCTATCAGGTTTAGGAGACATGATCTGCCTTTTACAAACCCGAACTGGGTGGGGTCCAGAGTTTGGAGATTACCAATGTCTTTGTTTATAAGTTCCATTATGATACATTCCATGGCCTTGCAGACCATGCTCATCAGGCTAATGGGGTGGTAGTTCCCGGGGTCCGTGGTGGCTCCCCCCTTGTGGAGAGGGATAACCGTCACTGTGTGCCATTCAGCAGGCACAAAGCCTGAGGTGAGGCTATGATTGACCATGGTACTTAGGTGGGGTGCCAGTTCGTTCTGTAGTTTGTGTAGAACATAGCCTGGGATGTTGTCTGGTCCCATGGATGCTGTGTTCTTGGCTTTGGAGAGTGTGGTTTTAACCTGTGCAGCCGTGATTACAGGAACTTTGCATTCTTCCGGTGTAGAGATGGGCTCTTTAGGGGGTGAGGGGGGGGGGTAAAGTTAGCACTGAACCTATCTGCCAAGATGTTGGCAATATCAGTTGGGTCTGTATATTTAGTGCCATTGTGCTGTAACTCAGAGCAGATCTGAGAGTTGCCATTGAGATTCTTGACATAGCTATAGAATGCTTTGTGGTTGTCTTTAGAAGCAGTGGCAATTTTGTTTTCGTAACTAGCTTTGGAGGATTTTATCAGGGATTGCAGCTTCTTACTGAGGCTGACCAGGGAGCTCCTCCACTAATGGGATTTTACTCTCTTTTGCAACAGTTACAGTTAACAATTAGCTTTGGCCTTGAAAATAAACATCTATCCATTATCTGTGTGTTTAAAATTCCCTGATGAATCAATATAAGCAGAATAATTTCTCTTATTACAAGGCAGTGTAACGTATATACATTTGGAAGATGGACTGCTCAACCTATCGTTAGGATAACATAACAACCATTGAATTTCCTGTTGTTAAACACAAACTTTGGTACTTCACCTATTATATTTTTAATATCTGGGTCACTAATCAAAGGGACAGTATTTCTGGATCACCCCTGTCACTAAATTGACATTACTAGTATTGAATGTAGGGACATGAACCCTGCTTCTATTAGATCAAATTTCCATCCTATACAAATCAGTATTATCTGAGAAATAGGGCCTGACCATTATAAATTTCAGATCACATATTTCATCACAAATTTTCTCAGTAGTTTTATCTCTGTATCCTCTCTCATTAAATTTAATTCTCAAGGCATCCAACTCAATTATAAAATTCTCATCTGCATTCAGACTTGAGACTCTCATTCCCTGTCTTTTTAACACATTTTAAAATATATAATTGGGATGCATACTTAGTCTATATAAAAGGGTCTTTCTAGAGCAACTTTTTCTATAAATCTTAGTTCTTATATCATTATGTGGTTTCATATAGACCTTAATGTCTAGGAAATCTATCTCATTACATGACTTATTCATAACGAATTTAAGGAAAGAGATACTGGCATTTAGATGTTGAAAAAAGAAAATGCTAAGTCAGCCTCTGTTCCTGCACATATCAGGAAGAGGTCATCAATGAAGCATCTATAAAAACACACTTGTTATTTACTCATTAATTGTAAAATTGTTTCTTTCTCCCACATAGCCATGATGAAGTTTGCATAACTATTCGCACTAGAGATGCCCATGACTACTCCATCCCTTTGTAAAAAGATTTTGTGATCAAATAATAATATATTATTCTCTAGAACCAATTCCATTAATAACTGAATTAAGTCAGTACTTGATTTATGATCATAGTATGCATCATCCAACAAATATTTCTTTAGCATCTCTATACCTCCCATGTTAGGTATGACTATAAACAGTGATTGTACGTCTAAAGTAACTAACCAAAAACCTCCACTTCTTCCATCTCATGCAAAGACAAATTTGTATAAATCATTAAGAAATTGTTTGTAATATTTTAATATAAACTGATTCCTATCAAGAACCACTCTAAGATGTTTCCCAATAAAAATTGATAAGGACTCAGTACACCAATTGGGACCTGACACAATCGGTCAAAGAGATGGAAAAATAGGATCCTTATGGTTCTTAAGTAGTCCCTATATCACTGGTATCAAAGGAGAATCCATAGTAAAATAATTAAATAGGTTTAAGCTTATGATTCTACTTAATAAATAATCATATAGGGTATGATTAATTCTGGTGATCATTCTACTGACCTCAATTGAAGTAACCTTCTTTTAAATATTTCTATCATTCAACATTGTTTTCATTGTACCAAAATAATAATCTCAGTCCATTATCACAATTGGGCCTCCCTTATCTGCAGGGCTGATAATTGTTTGGTCATCCTGCAAAGCCCTTAAAGCTCTATATTTCTCTACATTTAAATTCTTAAATTTTTATTATCACCTTTTGTTTGTAAAACATTGTGCAAATCATTTTCACAAAGCCCTGTAAATACCTCTACAGTAGGGTGCTTAACAGGTACAAACATGGTAGGTTTCTTAAAAGTTTTTTTAACCAATTTATTATCTTTAAACATTAGTTTCAACATTATGTCCCTTGCAAACAGTTTCAAATCAAGAATCGAATCAGTTAACTCTGTGTGCTGTGCAGGTATGAAGCTTAGCCCCTTTTCAAGTAAGGAATGCTCAAATCCAGTCAAAACTCTAGAGGAAATATTCCAAATTAAGGACTGTCCTTGCCTTGCCACATCTTCTCAGTTGTTCGAATATTCAACATTTCATGTTGGATCTTTCTTTTTGCCCGACCTCGGCTGCTCGAGCATTCTCTGGTCCCAAGGGCAGTTTGATCACACACTCTGGCTAACGAAATGGGAAATATTGGAAAAAATGCAAAGAAAAATTAAACAAACAGCAGTTAAAAGTCGCTCAGGTAAATAATATATGAATGTGGAAAAATAAATTCAACCGACCACCACAGCTATTAGCATGTAAACTTTAATGAAGAACAAATGAAGTTGGATAAGTGCTTTCACACAGTTTGTGCTTTCTCATATCCATAAAAAACAAGTGAAACAATTGAGGTTATATTACAATCCTTTAATCAAAACAGCCAATACAAAACAAGCAATTAGCTCACTGATGAGAGTTTACATGCTAATAGCTGTGGTGGTCACTTGGAGTTATTTTTCTACATTTAAATATTGGAAAAAACTGTTCCCCATTATTCATATTCTTATCAGAGCTTCTAAGATTATCTGACTTCTGCGACAAAGAAGTAACTGATGGTGTAGTATCTTGCTGCAGAGTTGAGGGAATAGTAACATCTACTTTCGGGAGTGCAGTAGTTCTCCTTCTCACTCCTAAACTCCTCTCCATATCCTGGTTATTCATAATGCTTTCACTGCTACCAGAATCCTTCTCTGCAGGAGAAATAACAATTCTTTGTGCTGTTGTATTTAAAGGAGCAGCAGGTCTTTCTATATCATCCTTGCCAATTACAGCAGTTTTTAGGATTCTGATTACTTAATCTGGTCCACACAAAAAGTTAACCTGAGACATCCTTTCTGTCCCTTTCAAGTTGTTTAACCTTTTGATATAATTATCTCTTCTCAAATAAAAAAGCTGAATCCAGCACCGCATATAGCTTTTCGTCAACAGTTCTTTGTGGAAAAATTCTATAAAGATGCTGTTGCTGCCTCATAATCTTCTCAGCCAACATTTTTTTCCTCATTCTCATAGAACTCAATTAACAACTTTAAATAGTCAAAACTGAGATTCAGATTCAATCTTTGCCACTTTGAGAGCAATTGCAAATGCTGATCACCATATCTCATCCTTTTAAGAACTCTCAGGCCTCTAGGTACCACACAATACTTGAGACATGCTTCAAAGTGGTAGTGCTGGGTCTGCAGTCTCTTTAATTTAAATACATCACTCTCAGCTTTATGAACTTTACTAAGCAATACATTGTAATCAACAGCTGCATTATCCCTTCCTCCCTCTTCTCTAAATGCACTTCCGGACAGCAAAGGAATATCATGTCTCCTAAAGTACTTAGTCTCACAGAAATATGTTTAACAAACTCTTATTACCAGGATTTTAGTCCAGTTCAATTTCTCCAGTGCAGCCTTCTGCCATTATTCTGATTTAACATTGTCTGGTCACAGGATAAACATTCTAAGTTATACTGAATTCCTCTCCTTGAAATGTAGCTGGTAAAATTGCTTGGGGGATCTTATGCCTAAATGTTTGGAGTATTACTAAAGTAGATTGTAAATTAAATAAGTAGCAGGAGAGTGTGCTTTTTGAAATCATCCTATATATTTGTAATGAATGTGGTTGGCAAACAGTTCTGCACAAATGAGGAAAAATCACCTATGTGGAAATATATTTATTCTCTTTTTTTCACATATGTTTGAATCCCATATTGTACAAATTACTTTTAACAGTACGTAAGTCCCAACAGAATATGTGTCAAGTCATCCTACTGATCCCCCCCAAATTCAGGTCTTAAAAGCTAAGTCATTTAACGTTGCAGTGATGACCCTTGGACAAAGTGTTGTCACGTATAACAGCATACATGCTGTAAATTAATGCCAGACATCACATTATCCTTCCTGTTTCATTAACTCCCTTCCTATCTGTTTGGCAGTGTTTCTCTTCACTTAATGTTGTGCAAATGCGGTTAGCATGGTTATATGGGTTTGAACGCTTGCTGTAAAATGCGATATCACAAACTGGAGGGAAAACACTTTTGCTGTTGTTAGGACCTGCACAGACATGGCAGGAGATGGAAAGGATGGTGGCAAATTTAGGGCATAAAGATGGGGTGTGGAGGAGTCAAAAATATTTGCTGCACTCCTCGTAAAGTGCCACAGCAATAGGCTGCTGCAGAGGTCTATACCAAGTTTCAGTATAAGGCTGAGGCTTGCAACAGCCTAGCCAAGGCTGTTTCCAGTGTGACTGGCATTCCACACACTGGAGAGCAATGCAGATATTTATTTATTTATTGACATTTGTTAACCGGGTTTGTCTAACTGGGCTTGTGGCCCATTTTCAATGGAGACCCGAGGAGAAAAGCTCCAATAATACATTTTAAAACAAGTACAATTTTAAACAATATTGCTATAATAGCAGTTATTGATATAATAGCAGATATCTTTATAATGACCTGAAATGGTGCAAGCAGGCAGAACTCAACCAGTGGCTGGATGAGTTTAGAACTGTTGACATGCCAAAGTTGTGTAAGTATACAGATAAAGCAACTTTAAATGTCATGGAAATCTTTACACTGCTAAGACTGGTATGCAGGATGGTTTATTTTTCTCTCCTTCTTTATTTTACAGCTGATCAGTAAATTTCAGCAAACAGCGAGGCACATGCTGAAAGATAAAAAAGACTCAGAGAGGCAAGGGGTATATATGCAGCACAAATGCACTAGACTGTATTTAAATTATTGCTCTTCTATACATTACAAGCAACTTAAGCATGTAGATCTTAACTATAAAAGCAAGCATGCATGCTTTCTTCTGTAGCTCTTGCTAATTGTATTAGGCAAGTGTAATGGTGCGTTCAGATTTGGTGGGTTCACTTCCCACAAGTAACAAATATATTCAAATTACAAAAAAAATATATTTTTGTAATTTTAGTTCCAACAAGATTGGCTTTAATGTCACGTTGTTAACTTAATCTATACTGTATTTAAAAGCATATTTGCAATATCTGTATATTGCAATGATTACTTGTTACAATTCACAATCCTCTTTTGGAATGGGTAAGCTGTATAGCTATATAATAATAAGAGTATATTTATTGTAATAAAGAATTTGAATGTGACATATAATGGCTCTAATCATCTGTTTTCTTTTTTTGTCTCACCCCTCCCCTTCTCTATATATTGTTTTAATGACTGGGGACGCACTGTTCTGATGCCATACTTTTCTGCCAACTAGCAAAATACTTTTTAGCTCATGGATGTAGGCTAACCACTGTGGCTTGGCCTGCCAACCCTCCACCGGCTGCCCCACCAACACCTAGTACCTCTGGGATGCTACCTAACAGTACTGCCTCTGCATCCCTTGCACTATCTGACCCATCCACATCAGGTAGCACTGCCTTGGCTGCAGGTCCATTGGCACCCTCTGGGAGTATTGGTGAAGGCAGTGATTACACCTCCCACCAGCAGCTGCCAGGGTTGGTACATGATGTAATAGAAACTGCCATTGCTGGCTGCCTCACCTATGTGGAGAGGTTGCTCCTTATGTTGCAAAAAATACCCCACATCAAACAATCTCACAGGGAGCATTGGAAGGGGACAGTGATGACAGTCCTGCAGATTCTTACTGTTCACATGCTTGACAGGCATGTGCATCTGATGTTCTCTATCTATCCCCAATCATGGTGTTCCCCAAACTTTTGTGTCCATCACCATCTCTGTGTCTGTCTTGTTTGTCCTGTTTTTCTGCACCTGCTTCCTTACCTACCCTACCTACCTGATCCTGACATTCCTATGTCCCTTTCCCAATGTTCCTCTGTTTTTGTAATGAGCAAAAACAAAAACAAACAAAAATGGGCACCTGTCTCACAATAAAAAAAAACTGTCTCATATATAGCTCTCCATTTCACATATATGTTTTCTAGACACACTCGATTTAGTCCAATTAGCTATACAACATTATTGCATTGTTTCTACCCATCTGTGTTGTGGTGACAGTCCAAATTCATTCAAATTTTATGCATGTTCACTTTAGCATGTTAAAGAAGCAGATAACTATGGTTCTTTCCTAATTCCCTCCTGTAAACTCCTTGCGCCCCCTTTGTTCTTCTTCCCCATGTTAGTAACTCATTTTACCACTTTCCTATCTACCCCATTTTTACACACCAAAACCTTCAGCTTTTGTCCTCTACATTTGCATGGAGTTTGGCATCATGCACCACTGCTGACTGGAGGTGAATGGCTCTTCATGTCCTATGACAAAATCTGGTGAGTTTTTGCCATCAACTGCTGTAGTCAGGTTATCTTCACACAATACTATTTAATTAAACTGTGTGCATTAAAGGAACACAGAGTTAAAGCAGAGTAAAGACAATAATTTGACATATTTACTCTGACAACTCTTCTAATACATCTCATATTACATCCCTCCTACTGCCCTCCCTCTAGGGTTACATCATCTTCAACCAATCCTCTACCACTCCTTCACTCTAATACTACACTCCTTCATCCTGCTCCACTCTAATCCTACCTCACAGATACTTCTCCTCTGTTTTCTACCTCCATGCTATTTCATAGTAGCCCACGCGCCCCCAATCCCTACCTTCCAAATCATGCTTCTCAACATATTGAAAAACCTCTACTATACTTCTCCTTTCCTACTTGACCTCTTATCACACCTTTCTTATCTAAAACCATGACCAACTGACTCCCAAGCATCCAACTGCCCTAACTTAACCTTTTCATGCTCTATTTCTCCCTCTCTGTTTAGCTTCTCTTGCACTCATATCTTCAAAACCAAAGTCTTGTCTCTTACTCCCTCTATCTCACCCAGAAGCAAACTAAAACATCACATCTACAGCTCCTACACTCCCAAACTCACCTTACTTGCTAGAAATCTCCTTCTAGCTGGTGACATACATCCTAATCCAGGTCCCTCAGCATCACTACGCACTTCTGTTCAAACAACATCCTTCTCCTCCATCCCCATCTCTTCAGCCCCCTCTTCAATCCTTTCCTCCTCCTCCAACAACTGAACATCTCCTTCTTATCCACCCATCCACTGGATTTTCACCCTACTGAACTATTAATACTGAACTGCCACATAAACAGGCACAAAAAAATCGCTATTGCTTCTATCTATATCCCACCTGGCAAAAACATCCCTATTCTTAACAACATACTGTCATGGATCTCACAAAACATACCCTCTGGGTGGCGGAGCCTAGATGGCCAACTGAGAGCAGTGAATTTTGAGAGCTCCATAAACTAGTATAATAATATAGGACATGTTTTATTATTTTTAAGTTTAAAATGTCAGAAATCTATAGATAAACTACTAAACTACATAAATATCAATTTTGGTGGAGATATACAGAAATGTTCCTGTCAAGTAACTTGGAGATATAGTGAACCACTGAATATGAGCAACTCAAGGAATTCTCATCCAGATGCTGCTTTGAAAAAAAGAACTGCAATTGATGACATCTACCTTACAGGAACTATATTTGAAGATGGATGGCTTTAAAAATGACTTAGAAAACCTCAAATGAAATTCTCAAAAACAGACTGCTACTCTTAAGGAACTATTACAGCAACACCATACAAAAATAACAAATATAGAGATTTCTCTAAATGACATTCAAGGGAGACTCAAAGAGGAAGAATTCCAAAAGAATTTCTGCTTAAACAGAATACATGGCTGCTTAACCAAATAGATGACTCAGAAAACAGGGAAAGGAGAAACAACATAAGTATCTTTGGTCTGCCTGAAAACACTGCAGGAGAAGACATTATTTCATGCTTAACAACCTGGATTCCTGAAATTTTAGACTTGAAAGAGGGACTTTCAATTGGAATAGAAAGGATGCATAGAGCACTTAGGAAACTTAATTCTAACTCAACAAATACTCATAGATTCATAGATTATTACTAGGCTAACTGCCCTCATGGATCATTTAAGCCTAACCAATTACCCTCTGTGAGAATCAAACCCTGCACCTTGTGTTTTTAAGGTAAGCACCTTAATCATTATGCCACCCTCCCACCTAGATCCATAGTTATAAAATTTCTTTCATTTCTGGACAAGGAACTAATATTAAAATCTGCTTGGAGAAAATCACCCTTAAAATACAATCAAAACCTGATAAGGTTTGACAATGATTATTATTCCAGAATACTAGAACAAAGTAAAAAGTATATAAAAAAGGTGCACCACTGTACCTTCCCAAGGAAAGAAGTAATAAATAAAAGTAAAAAGTGGAAGGCACAAACAGGCAGTCACAACAAGTACGTTACTCAGCTAAATAAATCCAACTGGAAAAAATCCAAATGGCAGGAAGGTAATTCTTCAAACCTGGAGATTCACCACTCTGAAATAGTTTTTTCAACACCACTAGACCAAAGTAGCAGTTTCAAACAGAAAAAGCAGCACAGGTAAAAACAGCTGCTTCACTCCGTCTAACAATAGCTTGTAACAAAGTTCCAAGTTCAAGAACAACCAAGCGTTAGGCGGAATAAACTTTAATTAACATAAAAAGGAGAGCGCTTTCAACAATAGTCTTCCTCAGGCCATTGAAAATGCTATGCAAACAAGGTACATAAATACACTTTCCATTTGAAAAAATGATGTCATTTCCTGTTAAGGAATAGTTTAAATAAAATAAAGTGGTAGCACTAAAATTTCAAATGCCTATTGCGCAAAAAATACGTACATGCAAAACTATTAAAGATACTAAAAACAGGAAAATCCTGTGTATTAAACTTTTAAAAATGTAATACCATGGTAAAAAAGTTTATGGAATGCTTATTCAAATGTTATCAACAAGCATTGCATACTGCATCCCATCTTACTCATGCATCTAGAACACATTTGTTTATTTATATAAAAAATCAACCATAAAAATTTTGCCATAAGAAATTTTGCCATAAGAAATTCTAGGGGCGCTGTCATTTACAACTCAAGCTGCATAACTAAATAGACTGTCCATGAATGAATAATAACCAGATAGTGTACCTATATAAATAATGCAATCTTAAACAAATCTAGCAAAGGCGATGTGCCACTACCCATAGAGCTCATGTTCCTAAACAAACACTATGAATTATATAGATAATATGCATAACATATACTGGATTCTGCAGGAATACCCCGGGGGGGGGGGAGGGGGAGGAAAGGAAAGGGAATGTGTACAGATGTCTAAAATGTAACCACATACAAGTCCATAAACATATCACTGCAAAAATAATCAACGGGCAGGAACGTAACTTCCTTGCCTTAAGTTTAGGCTTGATAGACACTCTATCATTCAGGCCTGGGTGGCAGTCAGCTCTAAGTCTAATAATCCAATCAACTTCTTTCAATTCTGTTCTGTTACAGATGTCACCACACCAAACAGTAATAGGATTAACCTGTATTACTTGGAACTTGAAGCAATGTTCATTAGAAGTATTACTGACATGTTTAGATAGTGCATTGTTATTGGATCCTGTCCTGATCTTATACAAGTGTTCCCTGATTCTATCCCTAAGCTTCCGATCCATTTTGCCTACATAGAACGCAGTGCATTGTGTGCATGGGGCCAAATAGACCACATGCGTGGTATCACAGGTAGCATTTACTTGAAACATGTACTGCTGTGAACTAATGGGATGTATAAACATATTAGTTTCATTAATGTATTCACAGTACTTACATTTGTGACATTTCTTAGTAAAATCTTCTACTCCTGATGTTAACCTGTCCACTCTACTAGGGCCACACAACATCTTATGTAAGTTAGGTTTATTTTTATATATAAACTTGGGATGATCATCAATGATGTTAGAAATTCCCAATGTTTATTATAAATATCTCTAATTTTTTTCACATCTTGTGTGTAGTAAATGCGTACTCTAATACTGTTAACATCATAAATACTCATAGCTTTAAATGCAGAATTATTACTGCATTCTCCAAAATATGGCATGGCTCTACCTGTTCTTAACTCATCAATTTCTGACATGCCTGCATCTATTTCTTTATTAGGGATAACTGTAAACAGCGACTGAACATCCAAAGTCATATGAGTAATGTGTTTATACATCCCATAACAAATGAAAAATTCATATTTAATATTACGGCTAACTGTACAACTAATAATGTGGTTTATCTTGCAACATGTGTAGCATGCCCCTCATTCTATGTAGGAAAAACGAGTAGAAAGTTTAAAGAACGTATAATAGAACATAAATCAGAGATAAGAAGGGCATGTGAGAGCAATGCTCTATATAAACATATTTATGCACATGGAGTACATCATATATTTAAATTCAGGGTAATAGATAGAGTATATGCATCTAACAGGGGTGGTGATGTAGGAAATTATTTAGAAATTAGAGAATATGAATGGATCATTAGGTTGTCAGCTGATAGCCATCCTGGTTTAAATTCTGCTGTCTCCATTAAGCCAATATTGGTTAGGATACAACACACCAAGTTGAAATGAAATAAATATAAATATGTTATTTTATACGATATATGTATGTACATGGGCAGGGTATACTGGTTGTAGTACACATTGAATTTTGCATTATTTGCTTAGAATTTTATATATATATATATATATATATATATATATATATATATATATATATATATCTTTTTTATATTTATGTATATGCATTATTTATATATATGCATATATATATATATTTTTTTTTCTAAATAATTTTTCTAAATGTTGTAAAAAATCTCTTTAGCGTTTTTCAATGTGTTTTTTAATGTGTGTTCTTAAATTTTTGATCGTGTGACTTTTGGGCTGCAGGTCATGTGATTGTATTGGGCTCTTATTTAAATCATTGCTTGTGATTTAACCTGTATTAAGCATTGAGAAAGGGTGTGTAACCTGAAAGCTTTGCGTGTCTTATAAAGGTTTTTCTTCTCGACGGTGTGTATTATTTGGACATACACCCTAATCCAGGTCCCTCAGCATCACTACACACTTCTATTCAAACAACATCCTTCTCCTCCATCCCCATCTCTTCAGCCCCCTCTTCAATCCTTTCCTCCTCCTCCAACAACTGAACCTCTCCCTCTTATCCACCCATCCACCGGATTTTCACCCTACTGAACTATTAATACTGAACTGCCACATAAACAGGCACAAAAAAATCGCTATTGCTTCTATCTATATCCCACCTGGCAAAAACGTCCCTATTCTTAACAACATACTGCCATGGATCTCACAAAACATACCCTCTGGGTGGCGGAGCCTAGATGGCCAACTGAGAGCAGTGAATTTTGAGAGCTCCATAAACTAGTATAATAATATAGGACATTTTTTTATTATTTTTAAGTTTAAAATGTCAGAAATCTATAGATAAACTACTAAACTACATAAATATCAATTTTGGTGGAGATATACAAAAATGTTCCTGTCAAGTAACTTGGAGATATAGTGAGCCACTGAATATGAGCAACTCAAGGAATTCTCATCCAGATGCTGCTTTGAAAAAAAGAACTGCAATTGATGACATCTACCTTACAGGAACTATCTTTGAAGATGGATGGCTTTAAAAATGACTTAGAAAACCTCAAATTCTCAAAAACAGACTGCTACTCTTAAGAAACTATTACAGCAACACCATACAAAAATAACAAATATAGAGATTTATCTAAATGACATTCAAGGGAGACTCAAAGAGGAAGAATTCCAAAAGAATTTCTGCTTAAACATAATACATGGCTGCTTAACCAAATAGATGACTCAGAAAACAGGGAATGGAGAAACAACATAAGTATCTTTGGTCTGCCTGAAAACACTGCAGGAGAAGACATTATTTCATGCTTAACAACCTGGATTCCTGAAATTTTAGACTTGAAAGAGGGACTTTCAATTGGAATAGAAAGGATGCATAGAGCACTTAGGAAACCTAATTCTAACTCAACAAATACTCATAGATTCATAGATTATTACTAGGCTAACTGCCCTCATGGACCATTTTAAGCCTAACCAATTACCCTCTGTGAGAATCAAACCCTGCACCTTGTGTTTTTAAGGTAAGCACCTTAATCATTATGCCACCCTCCCACCTAGATCCATAGTTATAAAATTTCTTTCATTTCTGGACAAGGAACTAATATTAAAATCTGCTTGGAGAAAATCACCCTTAAAATACAATCAAAACCTGATAAGGTTTGACAATGATTATTATTCCAGAATACTAGAACAAAGTAAAAAGTCTGGCCAATAATAAAACTGTTGAAACAAAACAACATTAAAGCACAGCTGGCCTTTCCAGCCAAGATAAAAATACTTTTTGCCAATGAGATGAGAACCTTTAATGACTTAGAAGAAGTTACTATATTCATAAAAAACAACAACATAGTGTCTATCTCAGATGAAATGGAATGGATGGCACCTACTGTTATAAGAATAAAAGAAACAAATCCTTGGACTGATGCTAGAAAAAGGAACAAAAAAATGATTCCAAGATAGCTGTCCCAAAAAATAACTCTTACAAATACATCTCTCAAAGTATCGACTGATATGGTACAGCACTTGTCATCTGTTTTTATTTAAAAAAGGAGTATTTCTTAAACAACTGAGAAACAGTAATGATTTATTCAAAATTAAAGAGTCGAATAATTCTTCACAAAGGTAGATCAAGATGGGTTACTGTTTACATTATATATATAAGCCAAACAAAGCAACATACAATGCAAACATAGAAGTTTCTATTCCCCTACTTGAGAACTCACTGAATACTTATTGTGTTCATTTTTCATTTATTGTACTTATAATAATGTAAGTAATTAATTAATTCAACAAGGTACCATTCATCAGAGTTCAGACTCAAATGTAACAAATTAACATCATATATAATAGCAGTAACAGTAGAGTGTTTTGAAAAAAAAATGCTGTCATGGAGACTAATGCCTAGTCAGTTAAAGTATGATTTATAAATGTCATGTATATCCTGGTTAAATAATAGTAGCAAGCTCTAAGTACAAATGTCATCATTATTCTGTCTAAATATAGTTAACATCAATTATGGCAGGTATCACAGCTATGAGTGCTGTTCGCTCAATCCTGATATGGTGTGTGTGGATGCAGCTGTGTCTAGCAACTAGTGCAAATGTCATTATTATTCTGTCTAAACATAGTTAATATCAATTATGGCTGGTATCATAGCTTTGAGTGCTGTTTGATCAATCTTGATATGGTGTATATGGACGCAGCCGTGTCTGACAGCTGGTATAAATGTCATTATTATTCTGTCTAAACATAGTTAATATCATTTATGGCAGGTATCATAGCTTTGAGTGCTTTTTGATTAAGCCTGACATGGTGTGTGTGGATGCAGCTGTGTCTGGCAGCTGTTGTATGTTGCCATTTTCATCTCCGGAAAGCTGTGGGGTGCGGCTTGTGATCAAGGTTTATTGATGCTTGTGTATTAGGAAGAGACATTTGGTGTTTTAGCCTGGATCCAGGGGAAGGGGGTGGATAAAACTGTGATATGTGATATTTTGGCAGAGAATAGTTTGTTTATACATCTGCTGAGCGAGAGGTGGGAAGGCTGGAAGATTGTGTTATCTCTTGTTATGGTGGCTTGTTGGGAGGATTTTTTTTTTATCTGTTTGCTTTCTGTTCTTTTCCTGGCTGCTGCCTCAATGAAAGGGAAGGAATTTAGGCTTGAAGTTGCAGAGAAGTAAAGCATTGCTTCAAGCGCATCATGAGCCTTGGTATACAGTACACAGACACAATAACTGAAACAGATGCTCCCAGGTTGCTATGGTAATGGAGACAGAGTGACAATAATGCTTAACAGCTCTGATGAGCCTCCAAGATGATTCTCAGCAATAACGTTTTTGGTTAAAAAAAGGGCTGTTTTAAACTACATGTACACATATTGATGGTCTCCTAACACTTTGTTTAGCTCATTAAGTTGATTCTTGATAAAAAAAAAAAAAATATATATATATATATATATATATATATATATATATATATATATATATATACATATATAACACATTAAGGGCTTACATAAGAGTGGAAGTCTGAGTTATTGTGAAAAACTAAGAGCACCTTGGTCTTGTGCAGTACCCTTTGCAATGGTCTAGGAGGTGAGCTTGCTTGTACGTGTTGGTCATATGGGGATAGCTGATTCTAGAGGTATTTGGGGTTGCCAGGAAGTGCTAGAGGGTCATCATATTTCCTTCTGTGGGAATGGAAGGTGTGCTGAGTGGTTCACTGGCAGAGTGGCCACTGCATGGAACAGACTGGTAAAATGGAACAGGACAAATATTGGTTTGGATATTTTAAGAACAGCCTGAAAACACACCGCATGAACTAGTGAATGGCATTCTGGCAAAATGGGATGGGCATTGTTGCCCATGCTTGAAGTACTGATATGTGCATATGTAAGGGTGGAAATATATTTATAACAAATAAGAAACTAGAAGGGTCTCATAATTTAAAGTCTATGGACTGTATAAACATGCTTGGAAGGAGCTAATAATAAGAACAGGCATTACAGCTTGTGGTCTCTCAAATAACTAAGCAACAGTCAACCCCCCCCCCAAAAAAACAAACACAATAGTTATGTAATGTATGATTTTAGTAAATCTAGACATAAAATATATAATTGTCATATAATATGAAGCAGTCTGCTGAATTTAGATATTAAAGACAGGATTTAATAACATGGGCTTGTGTATAATAACATTACTGTCATAAATTACATACACTACATTGAACATCAAGGGAAAGCATGATGATTTTCTTATATACTTGTAACCAAAAATGTGAAACCACCGACTAAACACAATGTCTGATCCCAGTGCCAGTACTCGGGCAGAACGGTAAAGATTTTTCGTGCAGTACAAATTACCAGAAACTGCTGCTGCTCGTAAAACACTGATTTATTATAAGAACAACACAAAGTCAGATAACATCCAGAAGGTTAAGCGCTTTCATCTGTCTGTAACAGATTTCTTCAGATTTTCTTATATAAGTAAATATGCATAACAAATCATGTAATTGCTTTAACTCGAATTGTACTCTTTGTAATCCATCTTGACCATATATAATACTTTATCGGTTACCAAGGTAACTATTGTTTTATACATGACATCAAACTGACAAAGTTGATCAAGAGAAACAATAGGAACCTGAACTTGAAATGTCACAGAATATAACAATCATATTCTGAACAAATAGTGTTAAATTGACAATAGACACTCAATTTAATAACATGGGCTTGTGTATAATAACACTACTGTTTTAACTTGTCATAAATGACATACACTATATTGAACATCAAGGGAAGCATGATGATTTTCTCATATAAGTAAATGTGCATAACAAGTCATATAGTTGCTTTAACTTGAATTGTGGTTTTGTAACCCATCTTGACCATACATACTTAAGCTGTTACCAAGGTAAATAATGTTTTATACATAACATCAAATTGACAAAGTTGTTCAAGGGAAACAATAGAAGCCTGAACTAGGAATGTCATATAATGTAACAATGTCATTCTGAACAAATATTATTAAATTAACAATAATCACTCAGTTTAACCTTTGCTGATTATACAAAATAGAATGTTGCCATTTAAATCTAAAAACTTTCAGTATATGCCATAAAATGGCAATTTATGAATATGGAAAGGGAACTTGTAATCATTAATCACAATAACTGAATTTATTATTTTTAACCTATAATTTCACTCATTTTATAATAAGAAATGACAGATATGAAAATCCTTATGTGCAGGAAATGGGGGGAAGATGGATGCACTGATAATTAAAATGCACTAACTTTCATCAATGTTCACATAAAATAAAATTGCTGCTTTAAGTAAGTTAGCAACAAACAGTGATTACTTAAATGCTGACAAACAGTGAAATATAACTTCTGATATATCCAGTAAAATACATTGTATTATAAACATTAGGTATACATATTATTACCATCTATTTATATTAAGTAATAGGTTTTGAGAGACTTCATCAATAAGGGTGAATATGTTAAATAACTGTGTGCTATAATCTTTGACTGAGGTTTTATATATGCTACATCCTACTTTACTATGAATTGCTTATCATCTATCTTTCATGTAAATATTAATTGCTTATACGATAAACAGACATTTATATTGTATTAGAATTCTGTCTAATCTACAATAATACTATATATGTTCAAAATAATATAAATGTTGCTTATTCCTATTACAAATATTCTCCATATGATAATTAAATTTATGGAACTCAGATGTTCTGGATTGTCAAGGTATGAGTGATAATGTGATGGATTTAGGTTTATTCATCAGATTAGGAATGATGTTCATTCCATGGCTAGAGCAGATGTTAACATGTATTAATTTAAATGTGTTATTTCACAAAAACATTTCTAGTATGCTTGACCAAAACATTACTTTATTGGTAAACACTCAAAATATAAAACTGATAATTTCCTTTAAATGCTCAAACATATACTTTATAGTTATCAGAGGAAAATGTTTAATATTCACAGTAAAACAAAAAATACATATTCTAAATAACCTAAGATGGATTTAACTTTATTATCTTTAAATACAAATGGCTTAAACAAGCCTTGCAAGTGATCAAATCTACTGAAATATTTAAAACTGAACAAAGCACAACTTGTCTTCCTTCAAGAAACTCATTTCAAAACAAATGACAATTACAAATGGAATCCTAAGGAATACATGATATTGGCACAATCCACTTATAAGACAAAGATTTAAATTTGAAAGTATCTACAAGATGAAATGATTCTACCCACTTGTTTAAAGCTTTTGATATAGCAGAAAAGCTGAAAAAAAATCAAAATAATTTGGAGATGAAAAAGAAAGTAGAAGTATTAAACAATAAATACAACAACATTCTAACACATAAAACTATTTTAGCTTTAGAAACACTAAAAAGTAATACTTTGGCCACATCTCCTAAATATCTACATAATTTATCCACAAGAATCAAAATAGAATCAGAAGCTAATAACATTAAAAGTATCTTCCATGAAAAGAAAAGGAAAATGTCTCGGATATAGGTGACATTCTTGATGCCTATAGAAATCATTATTTGGAAAATTTCCAAAAAAGAAAATATACATATTGATCAATTAAATCTAGATGAAAAATGTTCTAATATAAAAGAAATATCAGAAAAATTAAAACTAGATCTGCAAGCACCCATATTTTACAAAGAAATTACAGATATAATTAAAGAGGGTAAAAATAATAAAACTCCAGGTATAGATGGCATAAGTATGGAAATATATAAACTTTTTCATTCAAAGATACTATCCCTCTTCCATAAAACTCTATTAGAAATTCAGTCACAAGCTTTAATACCACCCTCTTGGAGATATGCCTAAATCACACCAATCCTAAAGGAAAACAAATCCCCAAACCTCTGTACCTCATATAGACATATATCATTATTAAATAATGACTATAAGATATTTATGACAATATTAACTAACAGAATGAAAATACCACTATCCAAAACAATAAATAATGATCAAACTGGATTTATATATCATAGACGCACACACATGACAATATTAAAAGCAGAATTTCTCTTATAGATTATGTTAATAAAGAAAATAAAGAAACACTCATAATTAACTTAGATATAGAAAAAGCCTTTGATTCCCTAAATTGGGACTATTTAGTCAAAATCCTAATGCTATTGAATTTTCTGCATTCTTTGTTCATCTCCTAAAGAATATATATACAAATAATTTAGCGTATGTCAAGTTAGGTCCTTTTACCACTGAATCAATACATATAACAAAAGGCACTAAACAAGGGATGCCTCATGTCACTGATTCTATTTGCGCTGGCTATTTAAATATTGGCAGATTCAATTTGTAGCAATATAAAAATCAAAGGAATAGATGTTTATGAGCAATACAATTCTAAAGTAATGCTATTTGCTGATGACATATTACTTACATTATCTAATACAAAAGAGACATTAGAAGAATTAGATAAATTAATTGACAAATTTCACATGACTTCAGGACTTCATTTCAATAAATCAAAATCAAAATGTTTATTTAAAAAAAACTGCAGACTTAGGGAGATCACATCATAGGGAAACAAGAATCTACCTTAAAATGTCTAGGGATTGGGTTATGTAAGGATAATAATGAATTAGTCTAAAAAAACTACAATAATATCATCTATACAATTAAAATCTCTGTGGAAAAATGGAACAAAATAATATTAACATTTGAAAATAGACTACAGTTAATAAAAATGATTTTACTCCACAAGATCCTATATATAGTCTTGGCAACCCAACTGTTACCAGAAAGGAATATACTTAAAAGAAATAAATTCATGCCTAATTAATTTTTTATGGTTTCCCAAAAGAAACAGAATAGCTTTAATGCATTATATCAGGCCATGGAAACAATGAAGATTAAACTTTCATGATATAGAAACATATATAAAAGCATCAATATCAAAAACAATCTCATATTGGATAAGTCCAAATTTCTCTGCAAATTGGAAAGAATTACTAACTGGAATATCAATAAATAAATTTGATTTACAAAAAAAATTCAAATAACAGATAAAAACAATTTGCCATGCCACATATTATGTATTAGTATGCAGTATAACATAACTAAACCCACTAAAACTTGTATGCTTAATTATTACATTGACTCATTTAGGAAAAATTATTAATGCAAATATAAATGTAAAAATCTGGCTTGATCTTTTAACACAATTTATAGTCACAAAGAATTTTCCACATAAAATATATAGAGAAATTATTAATTCCTGGGAACAGAAAGGATTTGTTTGTTGGCTTCAATGTACAAAAGAACTAAAAGTTTTAGATATGTAAGTAATAAAAGCAAAATACAAAATTCCACAACAGGACTGACTACCTTTACAGAGTATTCTGTCATATTCACAAGATTTATGTATAATAATTAACAATGCTTCATGTAAAGAAAAACCTAAATTTACGAAATACATATATGAAATCATATATAATGACTTTGACATGGGAAAAAGTATTTCAAAATTTTACAAAATATTGATAAGCTATAAAACAACACCCAAAACCTCATACTGGAAATATATAACAAAAGGACACTCAATACAGTTAACTGAAGATATTAAAAAGAAATATCTTATTATCGATAAAATATACATCCTTTACACAATACTGGAAAGTTTTTAATTGGAAATGCTTGCACAGAACATTCTTAACCCCAGACAGAATCAATAAAATTAGTTCTTCCAAAAAAGGAATATGTTGGAGATGTGAGCAAGTACACAGTGCAGACTGGGATCATATTTTTTTTGATTTTGCTAAAATTAAGACATTTTGGAATGCTATTAATAACGTTCTACAAGCTTTATTTAATGAATCATTTTATTTAACTAAAGCTCTTGTATTATTAAATGTGAATTAAGGTCCTCCTTTGAATAGATCAAACATGCATCTAGTATGGACTATACTTGCAATTTCAAAGAAGTGTATAACAAGAAGATGAAATACAGACACAATACCAACTTTGGAATACTTCTACAGCCTACTGAAGACCACAGCATAATTGGAAATTAAAAGTAAAGAACTAAGAATTTATCCAAAGCCATTTATCAACACCCTTGGGGAAAAGTCTTATCATTGATTGACACTACACAATAATTGATCAGACACTCTGATAATGGATTGGACATACAGGAGGGTTATGGCTGACAAAGTTTGCAGATGACTGCAAACTGAAATATAGTAGAAAACACATCTGACACAGATATCCTTCAGAAGGGTCTCACAGAAACGGATAACTGGTGCCAGAGCCACGGCCTAAAGTTAAATGCCAAAAAATGCATAGTCATACCCTTCGGGAAAAACAAGGTTACCCCTAGCTACCAAATAGGTGGCAATCCACTGAGCACAGAAGAAGTTATCAGGGACCTGGGGACCCAGGTTGATAGTAGTCTGTCATTCGACACCCATGTAGCTAAAGTAGTTAGGAAGTCCTTCTACATTGCCCACCTTATCATGAAGGATTCTCATCTAGATCAAGGGAGGTCATAGTCTCCTTACTCATCACTCATCAGACCAATGATTGAGTACAATGCCCCATTCGGAATGTATCTGACCCGACACTTGCAGCAGCTGGAGAGGCCACAAAGTTCCTCACCAAAAGGATAAAGGGTCTCAAAAATCTGTCCTATGCTGCCCGACTGAAAGAACTCCAGCTCTATTCAGTCGCCGCTTGCTCAGAGGTGACCTTTGCCTAACATACAAGCCCATGTCAAACCCAGATTTGATGAATATGCTTCACCTCAATAAATCTAGATCCATCTGAGCCACAAGGGCGGGAGACTTAAACCTCGACACGGCTATTAATAGGACGTGCAGGAGGGATAGATTCATCACCCAAAGACTCCCTATGCTGTGGAACAAAATCCCGGTACATGTGAGGCAGAGCACCTCGCTGGCCTTGTTCAAGAGAAATCTTGACCAATGGATGGGAGATCGCAGATATACCCCAGGAATTACCTCAGTGTCACTGCTCGACAGAGGCACAGCAAAATAATGGGTATAGTTCCCCATACTAAAGGGGTGGCGTAAGCCACAAAACAATGGGCTAGGCTTATAAATGCCCTCGGGCAGATAGCCTAGTATGAACCTATGAACCTATGAACCTATGAACTGTATATATTAAGATCTGTTATTGTATCAGACTAATGTAAATAGTGTCCATAGCTATTTAAGATGTTATGAATAAATACTATGGAATTTACTCAAATGTATTTGAAAAATAAAAAAGAAATTTGAGAAAAAAAACCACACCCACTGAAACTGTAACACTGGGTGATGTGAATATCAGATAGAAAACACTAAGTGCAAACTCCCCTATCCAAAGCATCAATCTCTTTAGATTTACCCAGCTCATCATAACCCTAACTCACTTGAATAAACAATCCAACTCTGTTACTACCCTAGATTGGATAGTGACTACTAACCCTGACCTCTATCTCAGCCCCTGTACACTTCATGATACCTTAAGTGACCACCTGCCCATCTGTACTCAGAGACATTCTCCACAACTATACATACCCCATCTTTACAAAGGCTGTCATAAACACTCTAGTTTTACCCTAAATCATGTAATGAAAGACTGTCATCAATAAACATATCTTGCCTGCATAGTCTTCCACTTAATGATGACATGCTAAAATGCAACAACATTTTCTTAGACATTCTCAACACACTAGCACCCCTTAAAAAATCACAATAAAATCTAATTATGCCCCCTGGCTTACAAAAGGCACTAGTTTCCTTATTCATGCATGAGAGAGATTCTGCTTGAATAACTTGGATAAAATCGAAATCCCCTACTCACCATTAAATTTTTAAAGAAACCAGAAACTGAACAAAAAACACATCTATAATGACAAGAAAAAATGTTACTATAAGGCCCAAACTAGCCTTCACTCTAATCCCAAAATCTTCTGGATAACTATTATCAACTCTATCCTTCATCCTGGAAGCCCTCAAGTTCCTCATCCTAATCCTATCAATTCAGCTCAGGACACTGCCTCCCTCCTCAACCATTGTTTCATTGATACTATCCATAAACTGACCAACACTGACCAGAACTCCAACGCTACTATCCCTCCCCTAACATGTTCTAAACAAACCCTCTTCTCTCTTAAACCTATATCCACCACATATATAAAATCTCTCCTTCAAAATCTAAAAACATGTTCTCCTTCTAATGATAATCTACCCCCCTTTCTCAAATTTGCAGCTGACTCTATAGCCTACATAATTTCAATACTTATCAATAGATCAATTTGTGAAGCCACTGTACCTGATATCTGGAAAGCTTTCTATACAACACTCCTACACAAAGGAGGCAACTCCACTGATCCATCTAACTTTAGACCCATAGCTATATTCTCTCCCTTTCAAAAATCTTGGAAAAATGTTTACACACTCAGCTTCTCAAATTTCTTATCTAGGAAAACCTTCTGACACTTATCCAATATGGTTTCTATCCAAACAATAGTACTACTACAGACTTTTTATCTTTCACTCATACAATAGCTGAAACCCATGATAATAAACTTGTATCATGTCTATTCTTAAACCTATCAGAAGCCTTTAACAGAGTATCCCATTCTAAACTCTTAGCCAAGTTAGCCAACCTTAGTCTTTTTGCTTCCACACTTGACTTGTTCTACAGGTATTTTTCAAATAGACTGCAGTCTTTCAGATGGCATTCCTTCAGCTCCCCCTTCCTACCCATCCATACAGGTGTTCCCCCAGGGTACCATCCTGGGACCCCTTCTATTCAACATTTTCACTAACAGCCTCTATACCTCTTGCTATCACTCCTCTCTCATTCAGTATGCTGATGATTCTACACTCATCTCCTGTTCTGAAAGTACCTCTCAACTTCACACTCTTAACCAAAACTGTTTTCTATGTGTTGAAAGATGGCTCACTGAAAATCAGCTTATTTTAAATCCTAAAAAGACTAAACTTTTACTCTTTTCCCAAAATCACTTTCACGTCTCAAACCTACCTTTACCATCTCTTCTTTAAATAAAACCACCATTAATGTAGAATCCCACACAAAGCTACTTGGAATGATAATAGATAATCAATTAAAAATTGAGCCCCATGTCCAACAATCCATTAAAAAAAAACAAACAAACCAAAAACTGGGTCTCCACTATAGGAACAAAAATGTCCTAACTCTAGAATCTGGACTCTCCCTGGCTCAAGCTTACCTCCTTCCAAGCCTTCTCTATGCTACCCCAATTCTTACAAACCTTCAATCTTCCTTAATTACTAAGCTGGAACAGGCATACAATAACATCACAAAATTTGCTGCAAACCTGTCACATTCCTCTCACCACTGCATGGCACTAAAGAACCTACAGTGGCTCAAATTCCCCTATCAGCTTCAACTTTCACAATGCCATATAACTCACTTCTTACTCAACAGCAAACAGTGATGGGAGTAATATATTACAATATGTAATATATTACTGTAATATATTACAATTTCGAGTAACTAGTAATATAACTAGCTACTTTTTCAAAACAGTAATTAAGTAATAGTAATATATTACCTTTTTTAGTAACTAGTAACTTAAATGTGAGTTATGTTTGAGTTACTTGTGTGTAAACCAGTGGTTCTCATCATGGGTGATATTGCTCCCTAAAGAACAGATCATTATAATTAGTCTGGAGCAAAATTTACTTCATTTTTAGCACTGCAAGGAGGTGAAAGTTAATAATGACCAGACTCCGGCCCTGCCCTGGTACTATGGGACTCTCACCCACTAAAACACCCCCTAACACTGGGGCAATTCTAGCCTGCTAGAGAACATAGCCTTAACTTGCCGTATAGTAAATGGAAATTGGTTCTTTATACCGCCTTCAACCGGAAACAAGCTTTCCACTCATCTGTTTAAAACCCGATGCCCCAACCCACTATACCAAGCATGACTTTTCAGGTGGATCTATGATCAACCAACTTTGGTCTTGACAATTTTTTGTTATGTTCTATTTAAAATTCTTTTCAGGTTTTGATTTTTAGTTGCTGAAAATATACAAAATGTGATAGGTGGAAGCATCCTAGGATAGTGTCTGGGCCCAGTGATGCAGTGTTCTTGGGCTTAGAGAGACCATTAAAGACCTATTCCTTAGTGCTACCAGGAGGAGTTATATTTGATGGTATTTCCTGAGGGAAGGTTGAAGGGGATAGAGGGGTAAAGATGGAGCTGACTTTATTGGCCAGTAGGTTTGCTATATCTTCTGGCACAGTATAGGTGGCTCCATTTGCAATGAGTTCTGCACACAATTGTGTATTGCCTTTGAGGCTGTGGACATTGCTAAAAAATGCCTTGAAGTTGTTCTTTGCCTGGGAGGCCAAATTAACCTCAAATTTGGCTGTGGTAAACTTTATTTGTCCTCTGAGAACTTTGTTTAGTTTGATAAGAATTCTTTTATCCTGTTTGGTGCTGCACCTCCTAATTTTTGCCATGTTTTTTTTCCTTCTGTTATACAGCCTATTGATTTTGTGATTTCACCAGGGTGGCTTGCTTTTTGAGTTAGTTCTTCCTGGTGGGTACAGCTGCCTCTATGCAGCGATT
The DNA here is from genome assembly GCF_019279795.1 of Protopterus annectens. Taxonomy (NCBI): domain Eukaryota; kingdom Metazoa; phylum Chordata; order Ceratodontiformes; family Protopteridae; genus Protopterus; species Protopterus annectens. The sequence continues at coordinate 669,654,656 of NC_056726.1, read as the reverse complement.
AACATGCTTGTACAGGGTTTCTGTGAAGAGTTCTGCATAGGCAGCAGTGTTCGCAGGGTTTATGGGGGCTTGAAATTTTGCCAGGTTATCATTTAATAGCAGGAGGTTAGCCTTAGAGTAGTTTCTGAACATTCCAGTTTATTCTTATTTTAAAGGAGGCCATTTTGTGGTCTGACCTTACCAGGGAAGATATTGCAGTAGGGGGTGTGCAGCACTCTTCCATGTTAGTGAAGACCAGATCCAGTAAGGTTACACCCCTGGTTAGTGTATTGACTATTGTGTTCAGGGAGTTTGTGTTTACAAAATCAAGGAATCTCTGTGCCTGTACATTTGGTGTCATATAGGATTCCCAGTTAATAGTGGGGTAATTAAAGTTGCCCATGAATATGGTATTGGGTTGGATGGTGAGTGTTTCTAATAAGTTTAAAAACATGGTATGGGTTCCCTGGGTCATAAATAGGGACCTATAGCTTGCAAGAAGTGGTACTGGATTTTGCCTATGGTGATTTGAACATGGAACATCTCAAGTGCATTGTTCTGTTTGACCATCCTTGCAGTATATTTATTTTTTATGTAAATCTTTGAGACACCTCCAGCTTTAGTTCCTGTCTGTGTAGCAGCTGGTCTAAATGTGTGGAAGGGATTATAACCTTACACTGTTGGTGTTCTCTCTGCAGCTTTAAACCATGTCTCACTGACTGCACAGACATCAGCATTCTTTATGGTGAACAGACCTTCTGGGGGGTGGAGGTTTTTTGCTTAGACTCCTAGCATTGAGCAGTAATACCTTTAGATTTTCTTGGTTTTGATTTGCTGTGTCGGAAGTACTTTCAGTTTGGCATTGCCTAAAAAAGGCACTATGGGGGAAGACAATGTTTTAGCTAATATTCAAAAGACTAGAGGGGAGAGGTGCAGACCATCCCTGGCCAAGGAGTGTGATCTGTTGACCATCTCCTTCCAAGCTGTCAAATATTGCACCCCCTTAGAAGCCAATTACTTAAGTCAATCATCTTTTGTTTGTATTGTGGCATCATCTTTGGAGAAGGTAAAATGCTGCTCAATGCTAGGCTCGTACCAGCCTGAGACACATATTCCAAGAACTCCATGATGTCTCTCTTCATATAGTCTAGGAAGATGCATCTCAGGTCATTTACTCCCACATGGACTATGACTGAGTCATACTGGTACTTATGGTTCAATGACCTGAGTGTGTGCATAATGTGGCGGAACCTAGCTCCTGATCAGCAACTTATCGTGACTTTCTCCTTACTCAGCCTGGTGAGATGGACATCACTGTGTGTCATGATGGAGTCTCCAATGACCAGAATGTTGGATTGTGTGGTGGCTTGCCTTATGGGATTAGAGGTAGAGGTTCCATGAGATGTGGCTCTATGTGCTGATGTGGGTGTTGTTTTGAAAGAGTGAATTTAAGCTGCTGAGGGTATTTGTTATGTGTACTTCATCTAGGAGGACTTTGTGGTTTAGGAAGGTTATACTTAAGAGCCTCAGCATATGTGGATCTAGATGTCTCCTTTGAATTGTGTGTGATGGGTGCAGTGTCTGGACTACTGACAACCTTTTTGACTTTAGGAGTACTTTAATGTGAGAGCTTTATATCCAGTGTCATTGTGTAAATACATCTCTCACATACCACATCAGTTTGTTTGAGAATTAACTGGTTGTCATTAAACATGAGGCAATTTCTACATTGCCTCAGGATGCCCATATCCACCAAACTGGTATCGGAGATAGTGGGAAAGTTCACATCCATATCAACAGACCCTTTTTTGATTAGATAGCTGGAATGAGAATATAAAGCAATGCCAGGAGTATTCGGTTTGCAACTCTGGGGACAGTGCTTGTCACTGCAAACTATTTGTCCTGTGTGCAACTAGGTATTGGAGAACTTTCAATCATGCTTTTACAGGAAAAATGTCACCCAAGCTGTCTGTGTCTGATTGTACAAGGCACAACCAAACACTTGAGGGGAAACTAATATGTAGACCCTGAAAATGTAAGGATGAGGTATTTAGGCAGATATTCTGAAGTTAGAAACAAATCAAGCAGTACTTACTGAAAATAAAGAATTAGATTGTCAGGAATGATGAAAAGAGGGGAGTCGCATGAATGGCTACCGCCTGGCTACTACTAGTGCTGGTCTCATTGCAGCTTTACTCTGCTGGGATACAATGCTGCTTTGCTTCTTCTCTCACCAGAAGCAAAACATTGGCAACAATCCTAAGATTAGAAGCAGGCCACCACCTGTTTGGTTTCCACAGTATTGACCCAGATGATGCAAGGGTTTGTAGGCTAGTTGTAGCCTTTTCATAGTAGATGCCTTGAATAGCAACCAGACCAATCAGGAACATTAAGCACAGACATTCACTTTCCAATCAGAAACAGTCAGGAATCAATGCACTATGCTCCTTCTCTCACTAGGAGCAGAATATAAGTAAAAATTCCAAGCTGTCACTTATAAAGCAGTTATTAGGCTTTGTGATGATCAACAGTCTCCAGGAAATAATGTCCTTGTGCTCCTTCTCTTACCAGAAGAAAACAGTAGCACTAATCCCAAGACGATTACAGAGAGGTAGAATGTGGACACTCCAATAATTGGTGGTCTTGCAATAGATGTTTAAAGGTAAGATGAAAAAATGGGTTAATATTATAAACACTGCAGTGTACACTAAGCAGTTAGATATGAAAAGGGAGGTAACTAAAGTCTGAGTTGTCTAAGTGGAGAGCCACTAATTTTAAAAGAGCAAGATAGATTGAATGTGGGTGGGCACTTTTGTTTTCTGGCTGTATGGAATACAGTGGGTTAGCCAATAAATTTAAATAGTTGAAAGGGTGTGATTTCACAAAAATTATAATTTTGTGCTTACTCACAACAGCCAATGAAAGGGGAGAAGGAAGGAGATATGTGGTCAAATTAACAAAAGGGGCAGGCAACTAGAAAGACAGTTATGTTTAAGAACACAACAGCAACAGGGTGCACAAGTGGGAAAAAATTGTGTGTGACTCACAAGAGACACATCTGTGGTCTCTTTCCAAGTTTTAATATGCAATTAAAAGCAGAATACAAGCAAAACTGAGTGTAAATGAAACAAGTCACAGTATACAAAATAGAAGGCAATAAAGTAATACAAAATACAAGAAATGAAAAGCAAACTAACTTTCCCTCACAGTAAGTTGTGTCAGAGTCTTGGTGAGCTTTTCCAGTAAAGCACAAACAATATACCAGGATGCCTTCTAAATAGCATGAAACATGACCTATCAGGGCCTCTGGAATTGATATTTAACTATAGCCTTCAAACAGGCTTCATGCCTCATGAATGGAGAACAGCAACAGTCATCCCTCTGCAAAAAATGTGGGGCCATCTACAGACCCTGGAAATTATCAATAGTGGTATAGTAAACCTCCGGGCACTGGACCCAACCCAGTTGGTTTCCTCAAGGGCAGATCATGCCTACTCACCCTGGTGGACTTCTTTGAGAAGGTCACCAAAGCAATGGATTAGGGCAAAATGGTTCCCACTGCCTACCTTGACCTAGGCAAGGTTTTTGACTCACTAGGTTGAGTAAGGAGAAGGTAACAGTCAGCTGTCTATCAGGTGCCAGAATCTGACACATAACACATACACTCAGGTCACTCCACAGCAAGTACAAGTATGACTCTGTCATTGTCCATGTGGGTGTGAATGACCTGAGATGCACCTCCCTGGACTACATGAAAAGAGACATGGTTGAGCTCTCAGATTATGTGGCCTTGGCAGGTATGACACTAGCCCTGAGTGGTATCCTACCATCATCCAGAATGATACCACAGTAGAAACATAAAATGATTGACTTCAACAACTGGCTAAGTTTCTGGTTTCATTCTAAGGGGATCCAGTATCTGTCTACTTGGGATGACATGATCGACAGACCTTGATGCTTTGCCAGAGATGGCCTGCATTTGTCACCCCTGGGTTTCTGGGTACTGGCTAAGGCTCTTGGCACCCCTATAGTGCCTTTTTTAGGTGGTGTTCCAAAGACCAAATTACCAGTGGAACAGCTATAAATAAATGCAATATGAGGGTCATGCTGCTCAATGCTAGAAGTTTAAATCTCAAGATGCACTTCCTTGAAGCACTCCTCAAAATGGAGAACATTGACATTTATGCTGTAATGGAGACTTGGTTTAAAGCGGCAGAAAGTACCCCTGCGCTACCAGGCTATAACTCATTCCACACCTTACGGCCTCAAAACATGGACCAAAGCTTGAAAGGCAGTGGTATCTCCATATTCATAAAGGCTATGCACACCTCCTGACTAGTAGCTCAGCATAATGCATCTGAGATACCTCAGGTACAACTAACATTGGGTAAGATGGCGATCCAGGTCATAGCCTGCTATAGGTCCCCAACCATGTCCCTAGACTCTCACTCCATGTTTCTAAGCACCCTGGAATTTATCAAGGTCCAACCCAGCACTCTCTTACTAGGAGACTTCAACTACCCCTCCATCAATTGGGAAAACTACTCAAGCACCAGTACCAATGCTTCCTGGAATTCATCAGTTCCAATGCCCTGGACCAGCTCTTTCTGACCCCCACTAGAGGCAGAAACATCCTTGACCTGGTTATTACTAACATGGGTGACAGTTGCTCTACACCAATAGTCAATCCCTCCCTGGTTAGATCCGACCATAAACTAATCACCATGGAAATCCACATCTCACCCCCCCTCCCCGCAAAGGTAGCCACCTTGAAAAACTTCTCTGAAGCTGGCTTTAGACTCCTAAAAACAGAGATGGCTAACTTCATGGCACCTATGTCAATGAAAAATAGCTGCATGACTGCCGAATCATACACCAATGCACTGCACAAACATGTACACAAATGTATGGAACTAGCCATACCCAACAGAACTAAGATGCTCTCCTCCAAAAAAAGGAAGTCAATCTGGTGGCCCCTTGCCATTAATAAACTCTACAATAGAAGGAAGAAACTGTTGCAGAAAAATGTGAAGTCTCAAGACTGGAAAAACTCCCTTTACCACCTCAACAAAAAGTTGAAATCCCTCATTAAATCCTCTAAAGCCAGCTATGAAGGCAGAATTGCGGCAGTCACTAAAAACAATCACAAAGCCTTCTATAGCTATATCAAGAACCTCCATGGCAATACCCAGATTTGCTCTGAGATACTGCACAATGGTACCTCCTATACTCAGCCAACAGATATTGCCAACATACTGGTCGACAGATTCAGTGCCAATTTTACCCATCTCTCCCCCTAAAGGGCCAATCACAATACTGAAAGAATGCCAGGCACCCAGCATTACTGTAGCACAGGTTAAAGCTGCATTGTCCAAGGCCAAGAATACAGCTTCCATGGGACCCCAATAATATTCCTGGCTGTGTTCTACATGAACTACAAAGCGAACTGGCACCACATCTGTGTGCCCTGTTCAGTCACACCCTCACCTCAAGCTTTGTTCCTATCGAATGGCGCACTGCTACAGTCATCCCTCTCCATAATGGGGGAGTGACTACAGACCCTGGGAATTATCACTCCATTAGCCTGATGAGTCTGATATGTAAAGCTATGGAGTGCATCATCATGGACTTGATTAACAAAGATATAGGAAATCTCCAAACTCTAGACCCCATGCAATTTTTGTCTTTGTGAAAGGGAGATCATGCCTGCTCAACCTGGTTGACTTCTTTGAGTCAGTTACCAGGGCTGTGGATGAAGGTAAGGCAGTGCATACAGCCTACCTCAATCTGGCCAAGGCCTTTGATACCATTCTTCACTTTGGAATTATTGATAAACTCACCAAACTAGGCATCAACCACTATATCACCAGGTGGGTTGCAAACTGGCACACACATAGAACACACAGTGTAAAAGTAGCAGATTCCAAGTCAGACTGCCAACCAGTTGCGAGTGGAGTCCCATAGGGATCGGTCCTGGGTCCTCTCCTATTCGGCATCTACTTCTCAGAAGTCCAGGCCAACACAAAGGGACTCTGGCTGACCAAGTTCGCAGAAGACTGCAAGCTGGGAACCATTATTAACTCCCCAAGTGATGCAGACATCCTACAGAAAGGCCTCACTGAGACCAGTGACTGGCATCGAAACCATGTCCTTAAGCTTAATGCCAAAAAATGTGTCATCATCCCCTTTGGTAAAAACTCAGTTCCCACTAATTACCACATTGATGGGAGCCAATTGAACACTGAAGGTATTATAAGACATCTGGGGACACAGGTTAACAGTAACCTCTCCTTCGACCATCACATTGCCACTGTGGTCAGAAAGTCCTTCTATGTGCCACATCTCATTACCAAGGGTTTTGCATCCAGGAAGAAAGAGGTCATCATCCCTCTGTACTCTTCCCTCATTAGACCAATCATCGAGTATAATGCCCCATTTGGCATGTACCTCACTAGAGACCTGCAACAGCTGGAGAGGCCACAGAAGTACCTCATGAAGAGGATCATAGGCATTAAACACATGTCCTACATGGGCAGACTCAAAAGAATGAAGATATTCTCTGTCTCATATCACCTAGTTAGAGGTGATCTCTGCTTGACTTACAAAGCCATGTCTGACCCAGCTCTGTTAGAAATGCTACATCTAAAGAAATCCCAATCCCTCTGCACCACACACTCCAGAGATTTCAACCTCATTACCACATTCAACAAAACATGTTGGAGGGACAGGTCCCTCACCCAGAGACTGCCCATGTTCTGGAATACACTTCCCATACAAGTCAATCAGTGCACCTCGCTGACCCTCTTCAAGAGATGTCTTGATGAGTGGATGGGTAATAGAAAGTTCACCCCGGGGATTACTCCTGTGGCTCTACTTGATAGAGGCAGTGGGAACTAATGTCGGGTGGCATGATGCCAGGGCACTTCTATGGGCTAGGCTTGAAAAGAATCCATGGCCATTATAAACCTATGAAACTATGACACAATACCACACTTGGGCATTGTTGACAAACTCAAGAGGTTAGGTACAAACTCGTATGTCAGCCTGTAGATAGCCAACTGGCTCACAGACAGGATCCAGGAAGTTAGAATTGGGGAGTCCACCTCTACAAAGTGGCCAGTCACAAGTGGAGTCCCTCAGGAATTTGTCCTTGTACTGTTTCTTTTTAAGATTTACTACTCTGAAGTCATGGCCAATATCAGTGGTCTCTGGCAGACTAAATTTGCAGATGATTGCAAATTAGGAGCTGTTATTGAATCCCACACTGACACAAATGTTCTCCAGGAGGGGCTGATGCAGACAAAACTGGTGTCAGAGACATGGACTAAAACTAAATGCCAAGAAATGCATAATGGTATCCTTCAGAATGTCATCCACCCCTGGTAACTATCATATTGACAGCACACCCCTTAGTGTTGAACCAGTAGTCAGGGACTTAGGAACACACAGAGATAGTAATCTAGCCTTTGACCATCATGTGTCATACTTTACTGTAGTCATTTATTATCACATTTGCAGTCCTGATCACATTTACTTAGCTAATGCTACCATCATGTCACTATTTGTCAAAAGAAAAAGAGAATGATCTGTATTTGTTCTCTTCTGTGCTCTGACCAGAAGCTCACTGCTCTTACACCTGGTACCACAGGGAAAACAGGCAGCAGGTGCATTTTCCACATTCAATATTATCCAGAGTGCTGTTGGCCATGCATCGATAGTTAGCCTGTTTGCCTGGACTGATGTGAAGCAATTGATATATTACTCTTTTGTCATTTAATCAAAGAACCATGACTGCTTGTTGCTTAACTTCCCACAAACAGGGAAGACAATATCGGCAGTTATTTATGTAATAAAACTTATGATACAACATTTCCAATAAAAGCTACAGTACAATGAGCATAGAATTTATCAGCTTTTTCTCCCATAACACATCTTCCTAATTACTTCACAACTTCAAGTTGGATTCATGAATTGGGAATTACACATGCGCTAACACTTTGCCAACGTACACGGAAATGAGTTTCTCGCCAATGCGCTATGTAAAGATTTTTTAGCATGTCTTACTACGGTTATTGGCTAGTTATCTTCCATGACATGGAAAGGCATTCATAAACACAACAGAAGGGCAGGGACATGTGCTTCACTGAAGACAAGCTTACTCAGAGTCATGTGTGTCCTGCAGCAATGCACGTCCAGATGATATATCAGTAATTGGTCCACTGTGAAGGACACTACAGAAATAGAGAGCACAACTGCACTGTTGCATTTGGTATGAGTTTATACTGACACTGGACATTGGTCATTCATGATCATATCACACTGATATTGTCAGGATCTCTTTAAATGTATTTTTGCACACTGCAATCACAAAATCAAATTTGAAGTCCAGCCCTTGCACACAGGTCTCTTAACAGTATGTGCTATATTTCATTATGCTGTCATCCTCTAGAAAGACCACTATGACAATGATAATATCAGACCTCTGTGATGACATGAATGTTAGGTACTGTATACTCCAGCTGAACTAACTAGTTGGGTAGGTGTTCAAATGGCACAGCAGTCAACTTGTGTGTGTGCCTATATGTCTAAATGTGTGTGTGTGTGTGTGTGCATAGTAAGAAAAACATGACTCCATGTTCTAATGTCCTCACTTAAGTATCATTCAGAACAAATTTTTATTGTGGTACATGACTACACAGCAATTTCATTCATCTCTCCCAGCATCATCTTCTCGACATGCACAGATGATGTCATCCTCTATAAAATGCACTCTGACACTGTTAAAGTCAGACATATGCCATGGCACTACCATTAAGTATTGTGTTCTCTAGCTTTTGTAATTAGATAGGTGGTGGTTCTAGTCTCACGGCAGTCAGCTTGTGTGTGTGTGTGTGTGTGTGTGTGTGTGTGTGTGTGTGTGTCTTCAGTCAACTATCAGTCAGGAGACAATTTTAGATCAGCATATGAGTACACAGGCATGGGAGATGCTCCTACCAACATCTTCTTTTCATCATACACTGATGCTGTTATTCTCTATAAAGTGCACTATGACAGTGTAAACGTCTGACTTGTATCATGGTGCTAGCAGTAAGTATTGTGTTCATCAGCTTGTGTAGCTAGGTAGATAGGGATTCTAATCTTAGAACAGTCAACGTGTGCGTGTGTATGTATGTTCATTGAACTATCAGTCTGGGGGCAATTTTATAATGGAATTTGAGTCCACAGCTATGTCAGTCAATTCCAAAAACATCTTCTAGACATCAGTGATGATGTGATCCCCTCTAAAGTGCACTATGACAGTATTATACTTAGATGTTTGTGTTGGCATGAACATTAACTACTGTGTTCTCTAGCTTGTGTAGTATGTAATACAATCTTCCATCATATAGATATAGCGATAAGCAGAGGTTCCAGTTTCAAAGCAGACAACCTGTATGTGTTCATTCAAATATTAGTGTGGAGACAATTTTATACAGAAATGTGACTCCACATCTAGGTTAGACACTCTTCCCAACATCTTCGTCTCGGCATACAATGATGCAGTCATCCTCTATAAAGTGAATTGTAACACTGTTAAAGTCAGACATCTGTGGTGGTGTTAGTCTTACATTGTATAGAATCCACCTTGTATAGCTGCACAGGTTTACTTTTCAAAGCTGACCTCAGTCATCTGTAGTGTGCATGCTTTTATCTTACATTACACTCATTATATGATCTTTTGAATCTTTTTTAATTTGAATCCCACTCAGGAGAACCTTTAATATAGCCACATGATTCCAACATCCTCTTTTTCCTTCTATTCACATAAAATCCTTTCTGCAGAACACTGGAGGATGTCATCTCAAAAAGGCATATACACATAATGAAGCATTGCCCTTCCATGTCTCTCTGCAAATCATCTCCAGACCACTAGATGTGCAATTGCTAATTTTGTCATGGAGTGGTGCACATGTCACATATGGATTGAGGCAGTATGTAATACAATAAAACACATACATGTATATGCATATACTGCTACTATCTTCCACCATATAGATATAGAGATTTTGCTTTAAATGGTATAATAATGGCTAGGATTTTATGTGATGTTGCCCATTAGCTTAGTAATGTCTTATGACACTATAAACATTGCACATGTCAATGTTGCTGTCATCCACATGTGGTATGTTGAGATGTGGATATATGGCAGCCCTAAAACAGTGTATTCCAGTCTGTGATTTGAGGTAATGTATTAATGGCCACTGATGCCATTTGATTACATGTTCCCTCCAGAGGACAGTTGACATGGGATGATGCTATGTATATTGTTGGCTTAGTAAGGTATGTGTTCTTGCAGTGGAATATATCAACATTCTGCACAGTTCTCATTCTGTCATCACAGTGTCAATTACAGTATGTAATTGGTGTGCATGTGTATGCTTACCTTCCTGAAATGTTATGTGAAATACAGCAATATTACATCATACTGCTTACATGGGCACATACGGCTTGTTTCATCCACGTGTTGTAATACTGTTAAATACACAAACATATAACAAGTTCAGATTCACTTGCAAACATGCGGAATTCATTGTATGCACAATTGTGTTGCTGTTCACAAGGAATATTTAGGTGTTCCCCAGAAGCATTGTGTGATTGCTTGCATTTGTGTCATTAACTGTTGTGCATGAGCCATATCCACCTCATTTGTAATGTGTCCATATATGGTACTAGGGCCATCACACACACCTTTCCTATTATAAACTTATAGGCATATGTTGTGCAATTGATGTCATGACGTGAAATAAGTAGAGTTGTATGACTATGTTAACAGTACCACAGTGTGGCATATGATGCATACCCAATGTTGTATTTGGAGTTGTTGTCACAGATCATATTTTAACTAAGTGTGAAATCTTAAGGGGAATACACAGCTATGCACAGAGATGATTGAGGATGGCACCACACATACTCAACTGGAGGAAATAAATAACCTGCTAGCTGACAGATTTTGATCAAACCTCACCACCCTGTCCCCACTGGTCTTCATCCCAAAGTATACAGCCGGACATTACTCAGCTTATTTTCTCAAGATAACTGCTTATCTGTGTGCTCTCTAAGGCTAAAAATATGGCATCAATGTGCCCTGCCAACATCCCAGGTTGCTTTTTCAATAACTGATAACCTGACCTAGCAGACACAATTGGATCCCTACTTAACCACAGCCTCCACATATGCTATGTTCTGGCAGAATGGAGCACAGCAACAGTCATCAATCTAAACAAGGGCAGCCCATCACTTGACACAGGGAATTATAGGCACATAAGCCTGACCTTCCTCATCTAACAGCAAACTCATTAGTGTCTTTTTCTCCCTTAACCTCAGTCATACTACTATTATATGGTTTAAAGCTACTTAGCAGCCTGTCAACAAGCTGTTCATTGGCAATAAACCCTCTCACTCCTCCTCCCAGTAACCATAGGGGTCCCACAAGATTCCAACCTTGTATTTTCTCTCATCAACAATTAACGTCATTCTGCCACTCCCCATGCAACCTTGATTCAATACACCAATGACTCCACTTTGATCTGCTCATCTTCTTTCTTTAACAGCCTTGAAACCATCACCCAAGATTCATTCTCATCTGTAGAAACCTGGCTAACTGACTTCCAACTTATACTAAACTCCAATAAAACAAAACTTCTTCTCTTCTGACCATCCAGGTATACCTCTCCCTCTGTAGCCCTCCACATCTTCTCCAAAAACAAAACAATGACCAGTCCAACTCCCCATACCAAAATGCTAGGAGATGTAATTGACAATAACCTGAAATTCGACCTCCGTACAGACCAAACCATCAACAAAGTACACAAGAAACTTGGCCTCCTATACAGGAACAACCAGTTTCTAACAAGTAGTACAAAAGTCAAAATTTCCAAGACACACCTTCTATCACCAGTCCTATATGCATCCCCAGTCTTAACCAACCTCTGCAAAACACACCTTGCCAAACTTGAAACTTGTTATAATAAAGTCTCCAAATTTGCCACCAATGCTTCTGCAAGTCTCATCATTGACTGTCCCTCAAGAAATTTGAATGGCTTGAACTCCCTCAGCTCCTACACCTTAATCAACTAACCTTAGCTCATAAAATCCTCCACCACCATGAAAACACTCCAGACCTCAAAGACATCATTCAAACCTACTCTGCCTCAAGACCCCACTGCTCTAATAATAAATTTCTACAAGTCACCAAAGTTAAAACTCAGCAGGTGAATCCCTTTTCTCCAACTATACTTCCAAGCTTTGGAACAACCTACCAAACTCTCTGGTGAACATTCTTTCAACTGTATGGTTTAAAAAAACTCCTAAAAACCCACCTTGCAAACTCTTGGCTCTGTTCCTGCAGCTCGCCAGGGTAAGCTACTCACCATTCCACCCTGCCCCATTAACCTATTTCTACCCATTTTTCTTAACTGTATAGGACCACTTTGTGAAGCATGAATGACTATACACTACGTCTTGTAAATAGTTATGATGGCCACTATAGCTGTCTAACCAAATGTCTCTGCTTATTTAATGTGGTCATTGTTTTATTTCTGTCAATTTGGATGTTATTGCAAATGCTCTGTATATCTTATATTTTATATTTTATGTTTACAATGTTGCTATGTTATCTACTGTTTTATTGTTACATTGTACATTATTATTACCTTTTTGTTATTATGCTACTTAATTGACTTGGAGCATTTCTCCTGGGCCTCCACTGAAAAAGAAAATATGTCCAGCTGGACTTTCCCGGTAAACAAATGTGAAATAAAAAATAAATAAAATAAAATCTGTGAGACAATGGAAAAAATCATCATGTACTTTATCAACTAGAACATAGGTAATCTTCCGACTTTGATTTGTTAAAGCTAGATCATGTCTGTTAAATCTGGTTGACTTCTTCTAGAAGGTCACCAAGGCCATGAATGAAGGAAAGACTATGCATCCCACCTATCCTGACCTGGCCAAAACATTTTACACAATTACGCAGTTGGGCATTACAGAGAAAAATGTCTTAACTGGGCATAGGTTCATAGGTAGGTACTAGGGCTATCTGCCCAAGGGCATTTATAAGCCTAGCCAGAATGTGTTGGCTTTCGCCTCCCTTTTAGATTAGTTTTCTGGGCCTCTGTCCAGCAGGGCCACTGATGTAATCCCAGGTGTAAATTTATGATTTCCCATCCACTTGTCAAGATTTCTCTTGAAGAGAGTCAGTGAGGGGCTTTGCCTAACATAGATTGGGATTCTATTCCAGAGCGAGAGAAGTCTCTGGGACAGGAATCTGTCCCTCCAGCATGTCCTATTAATTGTTGTGCTGAGGTTTGCATCCCTAGAGCATGTGGCTCTAAGAGATTTGGTTTTCTTTAGGTGGAGCATGTCCATTAATTCAGGGTTAGACATGGCCTTATACGTAAGGCAGAGGTCTCCTCTGAGAAGGTGGTAAGCAACCGAGTAGAGCTGGAGTTTCTTTAGCCGGGCTGCATAGGGCATCTGTTTGAGGCCCATGATCCTCTTGGTGAGGTACTTCTGGGGTCTTTCCAGCTGTTGCAGGTGTCGAGTAAGGTACATCCCAAATGGGGCATTGTACTCTATTGTGGGCCTGATGAGTGATGAGTAGAGGGGCACAATAACCTCTCTTGATCTAGATGCAAACCCTTTTGTGATTAGGTGGGCTACATAGAAGGATTTTCTAACCACTTTGGCAATGTGATTGTCAAAGGAGAGGTTGGTATCTACTTGGGTCCCTAAGTCCCTAATTATATCTTCCGAACTTAGTGGACTACCTCCTATGTGGTAGTTTGTGGGCACTTTGTCCTTACCAAAGGGGATGACTATGCACTTTTTGGCATTTAGCTTAAGGCCATGATTCTGACACCAGGTATTCGTCTCCATGAGACCTTTCTGGAGGATGTCTGTGTCAGCCAGGGAGTCGATTATGGCCCCCAGTTTGCAGTCATCTGCAAACTTGGTCAGCCACAGTCCTCCCGTGCTTGCCTGTACCTCAGAGAACTATATACCGAACAGGAGGGGTCCCAGGACTGAGCCCTGTGGAGCACCACTTGTAACCGGTTTGGAGTCGGACTTAGCACCCGCAACTCTGACCATGTGAGTTCTATCCATGAGCCAGTTTGCAACCCATCTCGTGACATAGGGGTTAATGTTCAAGCTGGTGAGCTTATCTATAATGCCTGAGTGGGGGATGGTGTTGAAGGCCTTTGTGAGGTCCAGATAGGCTGTGTGGACTACCTTTTCCTCATCTATGGCCTTGGTAACTATTTCAAACAAGTTGAGCAGATTTAGGAGGCAGGATCTGCCTTTAACAAAGCCGCATTGGGTAGGGTTCAGTGTCTGGAGGTTTCCAATGTCTCTGTTAATGAGTTCCATGATGATGTGCTCCATGGCTTTGCAGACCAAGCTAGTTCCCGGGGTCCGTTGTGGCACCACCTTTGTGGAGCGGGATAACTGTTGCTGTACGCCATTCTTTGGGTACATAGCCTGTCGTGAGGCTGAGTTTGAACAGTGAGTTAAGTGAGGGGTTAGTTCGTTTTGGAGCTCGTGTAAGATGCAGCCTGGGATGCCATCCGGTCCCATTGATGCTGTGCTTTTTGCTTTGGAAAGGGCTGTTTTCACCTGTGTGTCTGTGATGTCTGGGGCTCTACAATCTTCTGGAATGGACACTGGCCCTTTTGGGGGAGAGGGGGAGTAAAGTTTGCACTGAACCTGTCAGCCAGGATTTTGGCAATGTCAGTTGATTCAGTGTATTTTTTGTCATTTTGCACTAGCTTAGAGCATATCTGAGAGTTGCCACTTAGATTCTTGACATAGCTAAAGAAGGCTTTGTGATTATCTTTAGTGTCTTTGGCAATTTTTCTTTCGAAGTTGACTTTGGGTGATTTTATGAGGGATCGTAGTTTCTTGCTGGTACTGATTAGGGATGCCTTCTCTTTTTGGGATTTTGCTCTATCCTGTAATAGTTTTCTCCTTCTGTTGTAGAGCTTATTTATGGCCGGGGTCCACCAGACTGGTTTCCTCATTTTGGAGGAGTGAGTCTTTGTTTTGCTTGGGATGGCTCGATCCATGCATTCCTGTAGATGCACACAGAAAGTATTTGAAAAGGATTCTGCGGTTTGGGCTGCATTATCCCTTAGTAATGGGGCTTTGAAACTTTCCACCTCGGTCCTGAAAAGTGTGAAGTTTGCTTTTGAAATGTTTTTTACAGTGGTTTCCTTTACTGGGGGTGGGGTCGGGATGTGGATGCCTAGTGTGATTAGTTTATGGTCTGAACTTACCAGCAATGGGTTTACCTCTGGTGTGGAACATTGATCTCCCATGTTGGTGATGATCAAGTCCAATATGTTTTCATCTCTCGTGGGAGTGGTAATCAGTTGTTCCAGGGACTAGGAAGCATTGGGCAAAGGAGTTTCTACTTGAGTAATTTTCCCAGTCTATTTTTCGGTAGTTTAAATCACCCAATATCATGGTGTTGGGTAGGATCTTCATATTTTCCAGTGTTCTCAGGAATGCTGAGTGAGAGCCCTGAGATAAGTTGGGTGATCTATAGCTGGCTACAAACTGAAAAGCAGTTTTGCCCACTGTTAGTTGCAGATGGATGGTCTCTGAGGCCTCGTGCTGTGCTACTAGCCTGGAGGTGTGGGAATCCTTGATGAAAATGGATACACCCCTGCCTTTTGTATTTTGGTCCGGGTTTTGGGGCCAAAAGGTATGGTAAGAGTTGTAGCCTGGTAGTGCTGGGGTGCTCTCTGGAGCCTTGAACCAGGTTTCCGTTACTGCAGATATAGCGATTCCGTCATTACTGTGGAGTGCCTCGAGTGCATGCATTTTGAGGTTTAGACTTCTGGCATTGAGTAGCATTACCCTCAGTTTTTGGTTGCTTGTGTTGTTTATGGAGGTGGGTTTGTCTTTTGAGCCTTGCCTAAAAAAGGCACTATGGGGGCGGCAAGAGCCTTCGCCAATGTTCGAAAGCCCAAGGGCGACAGGTGCAAGCCATCTCTGGTGAAGCAGCAAGGCTTATTGAGCATGTCATCCCAGGCTGACAAACACTGGATCCCCTTTAAACGATACCAAAAGCTTAGCCAATTGTTAAAATTGATCATTTTATCTTTATACTGTGGCATCATTCTTGGTGAGGGCAAGATGCTACTCAGGGTCAGGGTCAAACCGGCCTGGGCTACATGATCTGAGAGCTCCTCTATGTCTCTTTTCATGTAGTCCAGGGAGGTACATCTCAGGTCGTTCACACCAACATGGACAATGACAGTCATATTTGTACCTGTTGTGGAGTGACCTGAGTGCATGTGTTATGTGGCGGATCCTGGCACCCAACAGGCAGATTACAGTGACCTTCAACTTGTTCAGTCTAGTGAGTGGGACGTCAGTGTGCCTGACAATAGAGTGACCTATTACTAGTGTATTGGCTGTGTTGTTTAGCCTTAAGGACTGTGGTTTCGTGGCACACTGACTTTGTGAAGTATGTGATATGTGGTTGTTGGGGCATGGAGGATGTTTGGATGTCTGCTTTGGAGGTCTCTGCTGCTTTGGCAGATTTCTATTTAGAGCCTCAGAGTATGTTTTTGTGTTTTTATGTATGTTATTGACTGGTGCAGAAATGATTGGTCTATGTGAGACTGGTAGTGTGGTGCAAGTGTTTCCCTTCTCCTCATGACTGACTGTTGCAGTCTTGGGTTGAGAGAGCTTTGCCTCCAGTCTGGCTGTAAAGTTGCATCTCTTGCATACATTTGTGTTTGTTGGAAAGAGGAGAGGGTTGTCTGTGTAAATGAAGCAATTGTAACATTGCCTCAAGATGCCCAGATGCACCAGCTGGACTGGAGAGTACACCTGAAACTGCCCTTTGGACATATAAAGTGAAGTTATACTGATTGTCCAGTTAGAGACGAATAGAGAGCCCTGTACTTCTGTATAGTATAGGGGAGGGGTAGTGCTATAAGTTATATTGGTTGTCCAGTTAGGGACGAATAGGGAGCCCTGTACTTCTGTATAGTATAGGGGGGAGTGCTAGCGTTTATTGGTGCTTACTAGTAGATTTGGGCAAGTGCTGGACTTAAAAAGAGCTGGTTTGAGTGCTTAAGTTAAAAGTTTGACCTGTTCCTAGGGAAAATTTGAAGAGCAGACTTCGTGGAGCCGGGAATAGTTTAACCCTAGCTAACCGACCCTGTGCGGAGGTGTGCAATGCGCAAAACTGTGCAAATGCGGGTTTTAAGGCAGGGAGATGAAAGAGATAGAAATTAGCCTAAAACGGCCAATAAACTACTAGTTGCTGGGCTGAGACCACTCATCCAGGGATAGATAGGCTGCTCAAAGCTCCCCACTCTAACTGGTGAACAGAGAAACGTCCTCCTATCCAAGTAAGGATATGGGCAACACAGGAACTTGTACCACATCCCTGAATTCAGCAGAACCTGAAAACTGGACTAGACTTGCTTAGAAAAGGTGGGGAACCCCTAGTTCACGTATGTAACCAAATGGCTCATTGACAAGACACACGCTGCCAAAGTGTGTGAACTCACCCCTAGTAAGAGGCCAGTGACCAGGGTAATACCACAGGGTTCTGCATTAGTTTATTTTCTGTTTGGTATTTAATTCCCATAAGTCAAGGCAAACTTAGACAGCCTTTAACCAGCTTTGTGAATGACTGCAAATTGTGGACTGTCCTTGAATCCACTAACGCTATTGATATACAGCACAAAGTAAAAAATACACAAATTATTTTTGTCAGAGCCATGGAGGCACACTAAATGACCAATAAAGCATTATTATTCCCTGTTTTGGAAAGCAAATACCCAAGCTAATTACAATATAGACAGCACACCCCTATGAGTGTACCCAGTGGTACACAATCTGGCTATTCAGGTAGATATTAATCGGACGTTCAACCACCATGTGTCCACATTAGTGACAAATTCCTTCTATGTGGCACAACTCATAAGTATGAGCATGGTATCCAGATCAAAGCATGTTATAATCACATTGTACTCGGTCCTCAGAACACCAGTAACTGAATACATTGTACACTTTTGTATGTATCTCACCATACATCTGCAACAGCTGGAGCAACCCCAAAGATGAAAAATACAGGGTGGAAAAACAAGTCCTGTGTGGAATGATTGAAAGCCTTATCACTATATTCTGCCCCATACAGCCTATTAAGGGCTGACCTGTGTCTGGACAACAGGGCAGTCTACAATCCAGCCATGATGGAAATGTTGCACATTGGTAAGGCAAGCTACACAAGGATCACTCGTTCTAAGGATGTTAACCTCTGACATAATAAATAATGGTGGAGAGATAGCTACATCTATCAGACATTACCCCCTTCTCTGGAACAAGTTTCCCATTCATGTAAAGCAAAGGCCTTTCCTTACCCCCTCTAAGTACAACCTAGATAAATGGATGGTTAATTGTAATTGTGCTCCTGGTATTGTACCCATGCCCCTCATGGATAGAGACAGTTGGTATCTCAGGTGCAGTTCTTTCCTTTACCAGTACTTCTGTGTAAATGAGATCCCTCCCTTGCAACTGCTGTATTGATTTTATCCAGCTCTACAGGTACTCTCCTCAGATAGCACCCACTCTACTATCCCTGACCTCTCTTCCACAGATTCTGACATCCATGGATGGACAATGTCCTATGGTTTCTCCTGCTAGTCTGGTTGATATGGGCATCCTGAGACAGTGTAGCAACTGCCTCATGTACTTGGACAAACCTCTACTACTACCACCTAGGACACAGTATGTGAGAGATGCAATTACATTAAGAACCTAGATTCCTTGCTGTCTCAATTACAATATAACAAAATCACACTCTGGCACCTTGGCTAAAAAGCCTTCAAGAAGTAAAAACACAAAACACACCTCTTATATACAAAACATTCCCTCCCAATCATACAATAAAAAAGTCTTTTGGCTTTTCCCGGTTAGGGGTCACTTCAGAGGAACTCCGGTCAGCTAATGATTGGCAGTGGATTTTTATGGTGCTGAGTTGCCAGCCCGATGCCCAACCTTCAAAGAAGACACACCCATTCATGCCTGAACCTACCTGCATGTCTTTAGATGTCACTCGACTGCGGGGAGGACATGCAGACTCCACACAGAAGGTGCTCCAACTGAGAATCGAACAGGAGAACCTCTTACTGTAAGGCGACAATGCTAACCGCTGCACCACTGCGGAAGGCCCTCCCAATTATACAATCAATCAATTAAAATAATTGCAAAAAATCAAATAAGAAACTTCCAATTGCATTCTACATTAAATCCAGCAGAGGTCAGAGTTGCATATTTCAGAATGAACAAAGATTCTTTATGCATTAACTTCTTTTTAATATCAAAATTTCCACGTTCAATTTCCATGTGCACTGAGATGTTTTTGTGGGTTATTTTATATAGGAGAAAGCAAGAGGGCTTTTAAGTCCAGGTTACAAGAGCATCTAAGAAATATTAGAAATGTTAGACCTGAAAGCCCTCTTGCTATGCAATTTTAAACTCACCATGACAGTGATCCTAATGGTCTTAGGGGCGCAATTATAGAGAAAATAAATGCTGAACATGGAAATGTTGATATTAAAAAGAAGTTAATGTATAAAGAAGCTTTGTTCATTTTGAAATATGCAACTCTGATGCCTGCTAGATTTAATGTAGAATGCAATTGGAAGTTTCTTATTTCATCTTTTTGTAATTATTTTAATTGATTAATTAATTGTATATTGGGAGGGAATTTTTTGTATATACGACGTGTATTTTGTAAGTGTTTTTATTCCTTGAAGGCTTTATAGCCAAGGCGCTAGAGTGTGATTTCGTTATATTAAATTTGGTGATCTGGTCTGCTGGTTGTTGTTTTATTTTACTCGTCCTAATGGAGGGCTACAAAGCCAAAGGAGGTGGAGCTTCAATATTTATCAAAAACATAGGTCTATATTAGAACATTGAAGTATTAAAACTTCGAATATTCTGATATCGAACACTATTCAGTGAACGTTAAGAATAGCGAAGCTGCAGAACAGCAAATTCTTTCCTCAGGAAAGAATTCAGTTAGCCATTTCTGTGGCTTCGCTATATTTAGCGCTGTGGTGGAAAGTTATGGGTTGGGTTCAGGTAAATGTGCAATTATTTGTAAGTTAGGGTTAGGGGCGGGTTAAATGAGTTAGGGTTAGGGCGCAGGTTAGGTGTGTGTGTGATAGTGACAGACTTTAGGGTTAGGGGCGGTTTAAGTGAGTTAGGGTTAGGGCGCAGGTTAGGCGTGTGTGCGATAGTGATGGACCTTAGGGGTAGGGTTTGAGTTAAGGTAAGTGGGTAGATAGTAGTGTATGTTTAGTTTAGTGTAGCCTTAGATGTAGGAATTTAAGTGTATGTGTGTGGTTGCTCTTTGTTTGATGTGCTTATGTTGTGTGTATGTGTTTCGGAGCAGCAAATTTTTTCCATGGGAAAAAATTCGCTGTTCTGAATGTTCAATATTTTCATGTTTAGATATTTTGGGACCGATGAAATAGTATTCGCTATTTTCATCTTTCGATAATGTGATATAAATGCAAAAATATGCACACCTCCAGGCTGGTCAAACAGTATGACACACAGGAGACACTCCAGGTGCAGTTAACTGTTGACAAAATACCTATTCAAATTATAGCTAGCTACAGACCCCCAACCATGACTCAGGAGGCCCACTCCACCTATCTGGACTTACTTGAATCCATCAGTATTCAGCCCTCTACCCTGATCCTGGCTGACTTTAACTACCCAACCATAGAGTGGATGACCTATTTCAGCCCAAACACAAATGCCCAGAGATTCCTCGACTTCGTCAATGCCAATGCATTGGATCAGCTGGTCGACACCCTCAGGAGAGGTGAAATTATCTTGGACTTGGTAGTAACCAACATAAATAGCCACTTTAAAACCCCTACAGTGTCTACCTCCTTGGTAAGATCTGACCATAAAGTGATCACTTTCAAAGTCACCATCTCCCCTGACCCCCCAACCAGGGTCAAACAAAAAAACTTTTCCAAAGCTGACTACAACATCCTGAGAGCAGTTTCACAGCCACTGTCTTTTCAGTTGGAACTAGCACTAATTTCCAAGCCTACACAACCTGACAGAACCAAATTAGCTTTCTCAAGGAAGAGTAAACCTGTCTGGTGGACAACAGCAATAAACAAATTGTATAATAAAAGGAAAAAAGTGCTGTCCAGGACCAAGAAGTAGCAGGTGACAAGTTGGAAGCAATCTCTTTGTTATCTAAACAAACAAATAAGGTCACTAGTGAAATCCTCTAGTGCTAACTTTGAGTCCAAATTGGCCATATCCACTAAGGACAATCACAAGACCTTCTTCACATATGCTTGCAATGTCAAAGGTAACACCCAAATCTGCTATAAACTGGTGGACAAGAACACCACATACACAAATGTTGTCGATATAGCCAACCTACTGCTAGACAGGTTCAGTGAAAACTTCACCCCCTAGCCCCCCATTAGTAAACCAGAACATCCCCAGCACCAGCCCCCCTCCCCTCATCACCAGGGAGCAGGTTTTTAATGCCCTTTCAATGGCAAAAAGTAGCCACCATGGGACTGGACAACATCTCTGGCTGTGTCCTACATAAACCCAGGCATGAGCTCTCAGCATCATTATGCACCATATTCAGCCAAAGCCTTTGCAGTGGCTTTGTCCCAGCTGAATAGAGGACAGCCACTGTCATCCCTCTACACAAAGGTGGAGAATCCACCAACCTAGGCAATTATAGGCCCATCAGACTAACCAGCCTGATCTGCAAGGCCATGGAACGCATCATCATGGACCTTAGAAACAAGGACATTGGCAACCGGCAAATGCTTGACCTCACACAGTTTGGTTTTGTCAAAGGGAAATTGTGCCGGTTAAACTTGGTCTACTGCTTTGAAACATTCACCAAAGCCATGGATGAGGAGAAGATGGTGCACATCCCCTACCTTGACCTAGCCAAAGCCTTCGACACTACTCCCCACTTGGGCATAATAGATAAACTCTCCCAGATAAGCATCAACCGTATGTTACCAGATGGGTAGCTAACTGGCTCACTGATAGAACCCACTCAGGGAAAATACAGAAAGCCACCTCTAGTAGTAGACCTGTATTCAGCAGCATACCAGGAGGATTTGTCTTGGGGCCTCTACTGTTTGGGATACAAAGACATGCATCTGGAGCATTTCTCCCTGGGCCTCCGCTGAAAATTGACTTTGTTCCAAGTCGGACTTTCCTGGTTAACAAATGTTAAATAAATAAATAAATAATAAAATATTCTTTTCTGAGGTGAAAACCAAAACCAGTGGTCTGTGGCTGACGAAGTTTGCAGATGACTGCAAGCTAGGTAATGTCTTAAATTCCCCTAGTGATGTGAACATCCTCCAGGAGGGCCTTACCAAAACTAATGATTGATGCCAAAAGCATGGCCTCAAACAGAATGTCAGGAAATGCATCATTATCCCCTTTGGAGAAAATGGCACCCCCACTAATTATCACATTAATAATAAGGTACTAAGCACGCAATCAGTCATGAGGGACTTGGGCACCCAGGTTGATAGCAACCTGACTTTTGACTACCACATTGCCTCCATTGTATGGAAGGCTTTCTACATGGCCCACCTCATAAGTAAGGGTGTATCATCCAGGAACAAGGAGGCCATCACATCCCTGTACTCCTCCCTCATCAGACTCATTATCGAGTACAATTCCCCCTTTGGCATGTACCTTGCCAGACACATGCAGCAGCTGGAGAGACCACAGAGGTTCCTGACCAGGAAAATCCAGGGTCTCAAATACCTATCCTATATAGATAAGCTAAAAGCCCTGTCCCTCTACTCATTCTTGTACAGACTGCTCAGAGTTGACATGTGCCAGCATACAAGGCATCTCTGACCCATCCTTGATGGAGTTCCTGCATATCCGTAAGTCAAACTCTATTCACGCAACCTACACGCAAGGCGTCAACCTGGTCTGTGACATTAATAGAACTTGCAGGTGGGATAGATTTGTGTCCCAAAGACTCCCCCTTCTATGGAATAGACTCCATCTCCATGTCAAACAGAGTGCCACACTAGCTCTCTTTAAGAGCAAGCTGGACAGTTGGATGGGAAACAGAAAATACACCCCTGGGATCCCACCTGTGTCCCTACTGGACAGGGGAAACTGATGCTGACTTTGTGGGAACATTGGCAAAATTCTTGGCTAGACTTATAAGGGCCTCTGAGCCAATAGCCTAGTATTGTCCTGTGAACCTATGAACCTATAAACCTACGAACCTATAATTCACACATCAATTACAGATGCTTCAAACAATATCCATTGACATTACATGTGGCAGATGCATGAAACACCCAGCTGTGTGTAGGGAATCCACTCATAATAGTGTGTTGTTTCTAAGTGTTATCCATATGGCCGATACCTATGTCAGCCAGGGATACTTTAGTCAAGTGTATCACATTTTCCACAGCATGCTCCCACACATCTTGTCAGCCATTCAGAACTATTCTTTGGGATACATACCCGCTATAATTTGAAAGTGCATACTTCCCTTCAATGTGTTCTACAAGATGCATGTGTGATACATATTTCTGTGTTGTACCCAGTAAATATAAAGCTTATTGACAACATTGATGGGATGAGTTTGATTTTTGCAGGTATGCCTTATGGCTCATGTGTCATGCAAACCTCTCAACTGGCCAGGAATGCCCCTTATTTCAACTCCAGGTTTAACATTGTCCTTCTTAACCTCTACAAAAATAGGCCATTTTGGGGAAGGGATGGTGAATTCATGTTATAGAATACTGACAATCATTACAGTTGTACACATCTGTTCCTGCAGAACATGTATAATAACTTAAACTCACATTTTCTGTCAATGTCACAGATTAATGTTGTTAATATTTTAAAATTATCCCTGATTGTGCCTGCTTCAGTCTACAGTTGTCCATTCATCTTTTGCTATGTGTCCATGACTGGTTGAGAACTATGCTGGCATTTCAGTCATATTCAAGCGGTTGCTATGTGTCCATGATTGGTTGATAGCTATGCTGACATTTCAGTCATATTCAAGCAACTCATTTTGCATACCTTCACAACATGCACATGCCCCCTGTTGTATATTCCATCCTTGCTAAATGTCCTCTCCAATGAGCATGTCTGGGATGTTCATATCAAAACCATTCATCTCCAGTAATATGTAAACTTGTGTGATCATCACATAAATATACTATCCTGTGTGATGATATAAATATAGCTGCACAGGAGTCATAAACAACAGCATGTACTGTGCTGTATACATGTGCAATTAATGTTATGCTATTGACTTGTCTTTGAAGTGTGGATACCTTGACATATCCTATCTTGGGTACATTGCTGCATTTATCATGCCCTCTTCTACGTTCTTCATTCCTATCATTCATGTTTGTGTCTATTTTCATCAGCACACCTTCCCTGCCCAGTGTTATGTTTCAATTATATTTGTCCTTGCCGATGACTCCCCCCCCGTCTATTATTTAATTCTGGAAATAATTGCAGTGTATATTGCACTGGGTACATTTTTCATTAATATGTTAATACTGCTGTTATTGCAGTATTTTCACCCCTGGTAGTCCTGTGGCTGTCCACACAATCTCACTGAGCAGGTTTGTCCACTGGCAAACTTGAATGCATCTTCTTTCTGCATTCATGCTGCTCTGCATGGTTTCTTATCTGGCAGCATTGTTGCTGGCCATGAAATATCTCTTGTATTCATATACGTGAGATGCATGGCATGCATATGTGATTAGCACTGCTACTCATCTCTCTAACACACAAACTCTGTACAGGCTTTGCGCACAGCCTACACAGAGTTTATTGAATCCCCAGGATGGTCTATTTTGTTAAGGAAACTGTTTGATTAAAGATCTCATGGAGGCTGGTAAAACATCCAGTGTTTATGCTGTTTTTTGAAAATCATAACAAGCATCCAAATATTGTAAGAATCACTTCACTTTTGTTTCCCAAGTTCTGAGTAACCATGAAATCTTCACATGGCATTGTCTCTTAGTGTTTCATTTAGGGTAATCATTTGTTCTTTGACTGTTTTCTTGCCCTGCTTTCACCCTGTTATATGAACCACCTACTTAACTCTTTACACAATCTACAAAACACAGCATGAATTGCAAAGACCATAGGAGAAGTCTCACTTCTGAGGATAAAGAGTGCGCTTTAGACAGGATGACTTTGTCAGTGTGTTGCAGAGAAGATGTTTGTGTTAAAAGTGTGATAAAGTGCTGAGGGAGCTTTGTCCAAAGTTAAAGCTTTCTCACAAGTGGAAGTTGACACAGCACATCCATTGTTGAAGCTTTACTTACCTGACACTAGAACTGCACACACACACACACACACACACACACACACACACACACACACACACACACACACACACACACACACACACACACACACACACACACACACATTCAGCACTGTTGTAGGTTCATAGGTGCTTACACTGTTATCAATCACAAGGACCTTTTTAAGCCTAGCCATGCATCCCAAATCTCTGACAAGTTCTCTTGATAAGTGTAAGCAGGGACTTGGGAGATGTAACATTTACAAGCAGGGGCCTAGGAGATGAACCATTTACAGGTTGCCTGCGTCCATTAGAGACATAGGTGCCAAGCCAGGGATGAATTTCCTTTTCCCATCCAATTGTCCAAGTTATACTTGAATTGGGTTAGGGAGGAACCCTTCATATGGATGGGGAACCTGTTCCAGAGACAGGGTAGCCTCTGGGATATACCTGCCTCTCCAGTAGGACCTATTTATATCACAGCAAGGTTTAAGTCTTTAAACTTTTAATTCTGGTGCTGTTTGTTTTGTGGATATGCAGATTTGAATCACGTACCTAATTAGTTACCAAATCTAGAGAACACAGTACAAAATGTAAGTGCCATGCCATAGGAAAAGTTTGACCCTGAAGGGGAGAGAGTGCATTTCAGACTTCATCTGTGTGTTGCATAGATTTTGGTATTGAAAATGTGATAATGTGCAAATCGAGCTGTGTCCAAAGTTAAAGTTTTCTCTTGCGTGGACATGAACACAGCACATCTGTTGTTGAAACTTTTCATACCTGACACTAGAACCACACACACACACACACACACACACACACACACACACACACACACACACACACACACACACACACACACATGAACCACCTACTTAACTAGTTGCACAATCTAGAGAACACAGTAAGAATTGCAAGTGCCACAGGAAAAGTCTGGCTTTAAAGATGTGAAAATACACATTTGTAATTATTGGATCTTCACTGTTTTGAAGATCAGCTACTGTGCATCACAGATTTTGGGACAAATGCATGTGTCTGGACAGGCCAGCTTAACAGCACTGTGCTTGTACCATATAATTGCAGACTTCTGTGATTATGTCTATATATTGTCATTCATGGACATTGTATAACTGTGAGTGACATCTGCCTCTTTCACACAATGGGGTGTCAGTGATAATTACAATTGTAAAACAATGGATTGTCAAGCAAGCATTCATGACAGTTCATATTGGGATGACACTTATTGTCACTGTGAGTGTCATGGCTCATGGCTGCACAATGTGCATTAATAATACAATCAGACACTTCATAAATATGACAGGGCACTTCTGAGTAACAGTGATGGATTATGTTTAAAAAAAGGTTGCACAGCATTGTAACAAAGTTGCAAGTGCAACTTTTAGAGTGCAGATATATATTAACAAACTGAATTAATTGAGTCAACATCACTAGGAAATGCAGACACATTGGTTTCAGAATTCCATTAATACATACAGACATTGTACAACCTACTCAATTCTTTGTTGTATTTTTTTAACTCTCTCCTTGAAGCTCACAACTGGCAAGCTAATTTTCACAGTATAAGTGCATGCATAATCATATCCTGTGGTATTAGCACATACATAATCATATCCTGTGGTATTAGCACATGCATAATCATATTCTGTGGTATTAGCACATGCATAATCATATACTGAAGTGTTGAACTTAGAAAAGGAATTAGCAGTAGTCTGTGGTGCAACATGTCATCCTTCACAGATAAGCAGTATGCTCATACAACCATGTCTGAATCTGATGGAATACAGAACAGATATGTGTTATGGTTTCATGTCATGATTTGTGCATTTGTCATGACAGTTGCAGACCTTCACTGTTTATATGTATGATACAGGTGTATTATGAAACACGAGGGACCAAGCATGTTATTGCTGGTGGAAACATGGCTTATGGAAAAAGTATTGAATCAAGGAAGTTTATTTGATGACACAGAAGGGGTGGGAAGAGAGGGCATTTGGAGACAGGGATACACATATAGATATGCTAAGAGATTAGTTTATGGTTCATTTCTGCACAACTTTGTGTTGTGCTGCTTTTCAGTTTGCCATCACAATTTGCTTGGTTATCTTCTGTACAAGATTGTGTTTCCAACTGGGACCAAGCAAACTAGCAGGATAACAGTGTGGAAATAAAATGTGTAAATAACATTTCAACACAAAAGTGTCATATAAAACATTCAATAACACTTTGCATCTGGAATCAAACCTTAATAGTTTTCTATAACAAATCTACAGACCTGAGTATTACCTAACCTCACTACAAAGGAACTCCTACTTCTTATAGTTCAGATCTAATAACAGAATGAAACAAAGGAGAATGTATTTATCAGTCTTCATTGCACTCATGACAATTGTAAAATCCCATAATGTGTACATTACATCCAGTGGCATTATAAATATGGAAGAGTAAAAAGTGATGCCACAGAAGTGTGACTATAGAGATATGGAGACATGGATAGAGACAGATGAAGAATGCTATATTCTCCTGTGACATTTTTTAACATCTTTATGGTGTGTTACTGTTATGTGTTTGTTATGGAGCAAGCAGGGGTCAAAAAGCAGAAACATGATTAAGACATAAGCAAGATAATGGTGGGTTAATTAGACAGACAACACTTAACACATATAATAATAATATAAATAAAACACTAAATATGACTTTCACATATGTCTGGAGTCAAACCCTTGGCACTATGCCAAAAGCATTTTACAGGCATATGAATTATGTCAAAACAAAATATTTCTTTGCAACTTTAATATTGCTGGTTTGAAGGGACAGTCACAAAACAATCAGGTTGGGAGAATGTACACATCAGGCTTCATTACAGTAATGACAATTTTATCATTACAAATGATGTACATTATAAACAGCAACATAATAAATTGTCCAATGCAAAACAGACATGTTCTATCTTAAGTTACAGTATCTGTCATGATTTCACATTTGTCATGAAGCCAGGAACTTTGCGGCAGCACACTTCCTAACAATATTTGTAGTTGGAACATCCTATATAGTGTGCATTCAATTCTTCAGCTTGTTCAAGAGAAGATTAGCCTGTCTGTACACAGGGTAGTGAGACTAAACACGGTAGTACAAAGGGCACCAGAGTAAAGCAGCTGAAGGCAAAATCTCACACGATTGTGCCATAAGGTCTGTACTTCCATTTCCCAAAAGTTGTGGGTGCTGCTCGGGAGCAGGCATTGCACAAATGCTGAGGAGACAGACTTGTGGTACACAAAAGGGAAGAGACATAGAGAGGGTGTGATGGAAGCAGAGAGCAAGTGCATTTTGACAGAAACAATGTAATGGTATCTAAAAACAATATGTAGGCAGCAGTTACACATGAAATAGTCTAATAAAAACAGTCAATAACAGTTTGATGTATTTCTTGATTAGAACTCTTGAAAGTATGCAAAAAATCAGTGTACTGATCTGAACATTATCTCAGCAGGCTACAAAGGAACTCCAAATTTGCACAGTTTAAATGACACAATTGAAGAGACAGTGACAACTTACTGAATCAGAAGGGGTGAAGAGAGAGAGAGAGAGAGAGAGAGAGAGAGAGAGAGATGGAGAGAGAGAAATACCAAGAGTTTTGTTTATGGGATATTTAGGAGCATCTTTATTGTGTGTTAGTCTTAGGTATTTCCTCATTATTAATCTCTCATGCTCTGTACAATAAAGTTATTTCTACAGGGAACAAGAACCGGTAGGAGAGCAGAAACAAGATTAAGACATAATAGGCAGGATAATAGTGGCTTATTAAGTCTCCCTGATAAGGATAGAATTTTTTTACAAATGCTTTCTTTCTGCAATATTCAAATACTATGTTAATGAAATGTTGTTACTGAAGATAAATACAGATATTTGGAGATAAACACATAATAATATGAACATAAAACTACATGAAATAATAATTTGATATACAGCTGTAATCAAACCCTTGACACTATACAAAAATATTAGTCTATAGACAGTGAGTGGAGTTATCTTAATGCACCACATAGGAACTTCTAGTTTATTACATCCAGAAGCCTAACAACTGTTAAGAGTAAATGTTTTAAATTAGTGCCTTTACTCTGTATTACTAAAGTGCAGTGGATTTAAGCACATTTGCATGAAAGTAACTGGAGTAGTGCAGGCAATGGCAAAAACTCAGCAGTGTTTGCCACAGAAAGTGAAATGCCATTCACTGTCTCTCAGAGTTGGAGTGCAATGCCAGTTTTTGTGGAAATGCTGAGTTAAAAATGTGAAGGCTTTCTGAAGGGCCATTTCTGACCATGTGTGTTGTGTATGCATCTCTTTTTGACCAGATTAAATGTATGTAAAAGGAGTTCATAGGACAGTTGTGAACATGGAGGGGGGGCAGTCAGGGGGAAGGACACAGGGGATTTGTATGATCTTTTTCTTCGCAACATAAATGTAGAATTATACATAGAATTTTATGATTTTGTAGCGACAACACACATGGGATAGTGACAAGAGAATAATGTTGTGTAGGCAATTGGACCAAATCAAGTGTGTCAAGATGACACATAGGTGAATTGGAGAGCTAGTTATGGGGCATCATTTTTTTTTGTGGGACAGGTGTCCCTTTTTTGAGAGAGAGAGAATGTTGTGGAATGTGATTAGGAATGATAAGGTCGGGCAGATATGGTTGGTTAGGAAGCAGGCACAAACATATAGGACATACAAGACATATAACGATGGTGATGGACACAAAAGGTTGGGGGATACCATGATTGGAAATAAGTAGCCGACATCAGAGCTGCATCCAAGTCCAGCTTGAGAACAGTGAGAATGTACTTCTCTCCCTCAGAACTGCCATCACTGTCTACTCTGTTAGTTGCTGGGTCAGTGCTGGATATGGCATTGATTTGGCAATATGATGCAGGGCCTTTTCAACCCTGCTGATTCATGCATCATTGCCTCTCTCCTTTTTCCCCTCTAGCAGCACTGTCAGCTCCTGATGGATGACAGATTACCACCTTCACTAGTACTGCTCCTGGATGATACCACTGCACCAACAACCAGAGCAGAACTACCTAACCCAGCTAGAGTAGGTAGGGCAGGTGTTGCAGAGGCAACATTGACAGGTTGTGACGCAGATGTGCTGGATGTTTGTGCTGCCTGTGGTGGTGCCACTGAAGCCACTTCTGAAGGTATGCTAGACCGAACTGCAGTGGTTAGTCTAGCTCCCTGTGCTGATGGTCATTTTGTTTTCAGCAGCAATATAGTACAAAATGAATAAATATCAAAAGTAAAAACACATAGAGATAGGTTGGGGAGACAAAAAAGAGAGAATTAGATCAATTGCATGTTGCATTATTTTATTATTGCATTACATTAACAAATATGACAATAAATGCATACACCTTTGCCACATCCAGATATGATGGGAAGGTATTAATGTGTCATAAAATCAATCAACAACAATGGTATGATATGGCAAACAGAAACATGTATTTGACTATGCCATATCAGATATATGCTTTCAAAGATAATAACTGCATTTGCAAAAATTGAATTGTTAATGTCATTCAGTATTGCAGTTAATATCTTATAAATACTATCCTGTAAAAAACTAATCCCTGTTTCTAACATTAAACTCATGCACAATTAAGCTGATGAACTCATCGCCTAATGCATTCATCAAGAGATATTGGAGCAGACATGTATGCTTGATATAAAAAATAAGGTATGCCTACTCAAGATGATATACAGTGATGGATTGAAATACTTCTCTGCCTTGCATTCAGAGCTGTTGCATACTTACCCCATGCTTCTCTGAAGTGAGTAAGTCTCGAGTGATGTGCCTCATGGTTTTCTGTTATTGCTTCTGCAGCTGTACATTAGCACAAAGTAAAAAAAGATATAAAAGCATAATGACTGTCTTGGCTGTGTAATCAATGTTATATCACAGACTGTTGATTGGTCATTCTACTGACACAACTGAAGGGTGTTTGCAGTTTTAAATTCATCCTCCCATCAGCTCAGAAGGCTCCACTTGTGCCTCTTCATGTAAATGTAATGGTGACAACACTGCTCCCCAATGCTTGGGATGCCAGTTGCACTGGAGACAGCCTCTTCCAAGTTATTCCAAGCCTCAACCTTATACTGACTGGACTCCTCAACACCCTGCCTTTGTGCTCAACATGGAACACCATCCCTACCTTTGCCAGCCATGTCTGCAGAAGTAAAGCTAGAAATATGTGTATGAATTGACTTTCAATTCAGATCTCACATGTAACAGCATGTATGTAAAGATGCACAGCCTTGCCAGTTGCATTTGTTGGGGTATGTTACATACACACTTCACAAGACATACTGTCTTAAACACATACCAATGATATGTGAATCATAATAGTTATGTCAAAAGTGTCATGCACATCATACCTATGCAAGTGCATTTTAAAATAAATATCATCATTGTCATGTTTAAAATACTTTTCACATATAATGTTGGGCTTATATATCAAGCAATAATGATTTGTTGCAATAAACAGAGTTATGGCATTCATTTCTCATTAATGTTACATTCCTTCTCTGCATGTTGTGACAAATGACATTATGACTCCCTTTTTCTGAAAGTATCTGTTAAATGGATTCAACCCTACATCACCTGTTCTCATTCTCTAAGTTCACTGCACTTAACATGTTATTCCACAGGGATAGTTAGCTGACAAGTGTATTTTCTACACTCAGTACTATTCAGAGAGCTGATGGCTTCCTGCCAGTGCGTCAGTACAAAAGGCATTTAAAAAAACTATAGAAAAATAGAAAACAATTGAAAGGAAAATTAGAACAAAGGGTCTATCTAGCAATGACACACTCATTCTTCTCACATCTCCTTGCCACATCAGAACTTTAATTTCTGGGAAACATTATCAGGACTTTAGGTCATGCCAAATAATGGAAAAGGGGACAGATAATAGCTCACATGTTGTTATCAATACTGAGAATAGTTTACTTTCCAAAAAACACACATTAATTTACCAAAATGTGTATCAATATTTATTCAGACCTTTCCTCAGTAAAATTATCAATAAACTGGATTAGAACCCTGCATCACCTGTCTCCTTTCTCTATACTCACTACACTTACACTTTGTGCAACAAAGAAATTTAGCTGACAGGTACATTTTCTTCACACAGTACTATCCAGAGTTCTGACAGCCACACAGCAGTGCCAAGCTAGTTTGTGCTACAGAAGGCAGTCCAAATTAAAATGTTCATTGTTTTCCTTCAGATATAAACAATCTTTGCCCACTGCTGAGCAGAGCACAAATATAAAAGGTATTAAAAACATTTAATGAATATATATATATATAGCAAGGAACACAACAGTTATGGAATTAGCATGACACATTCATCCTTTTCAAATCTGCTTGGCACATCACAAGTAGCTTTTAGGATACATGTAATTAAAACTGCATGTAATGCCAATAGCTCTGGAAGGGGACACACAGAGAATGACAAGGGCTCATTCTTGCCAGAGTACATAATGATTACTTATGACACAGAAGTTTATACTATAATATATTAATATCATGATGAATACTTGTGAGATATAGATATGTTCTCCTGCATATATGAAACATATACCCACATTATTCATGTTACTGTTTTTATGCTATCACACTTTAGAAAATGTCATGTGTTATGTCATACATAAGGCATATTGTTATTAATCATGAGAAGAGGTGAGTTTACAAGATCTTAGTAACATCAATTCATATGGAATACAGGTAAGATTCTTCTCATTTATCACAGACTTTAGCCTGACATTTCATATACAACACTGGGTGTCAATATTTATTGTAAATCCAGTTATAATAAATATCTGTAAACTGGATGTGAATGCTGGATTATGTGGCCACTTTCTCTAAGATCACTTTACTTATAATATGTACCACAGAGATAGTTAACTGATAGAGGGAATTTCTTCATTTAGTACTGTCCAGAGTGCTAACAAAACCACAAACAACATACTCTCTGGATATGAACCACCCAGGGCATTGACAACACACACAAGTTCTGAAAGTTGTCCTGTTTAATTTGCCCTTAGATGTGTGGATGAATGGAATATTGGCAACAGTTAAGATAATATTTCATTACAAAATTTAAAACAAATATTTGCAACACTGCAGCTCCTTTCTTATCTTTATTTTGTGAACATCATTCCTTTATTTAAGTGTTTCTAACTTGACTGCTGTGCTATTTGCATTGATTTTGATATCAGTTTTAGTGAATAATGTATTTCCTTAGAACTGCAGACAAATTTTACTCAGAGGGACAAAATGTGGTCATAAACAATTCATACAAATGTTAGAATGGTTGCTGTCCTAAGTCAGTCAATATACTCATATACTTTTTTATAATTCTTTTCTTCCTGACACATCTGCAGTAGTTGTACATCAAAGATGAGTGACTATAAAACCTTGATTTTTTCCTGCAGTCACACTAATCAATCACACTTGTAAGCCATAAGCAGGTAACAACTCTCAATGCTCATCTCTGCAGTGCTTGGACATGTGCATGCAATCATGCTGGTCCTTACACCATGTTTATCTGCCCTCACTTTCTGCAGATTGTGGAATTCATGAATGCTAATGATAGATTGCATTTCACAATACACCATTTGGTTTACTGTTTGCATTTGTCATAGCCATGCATATAATTTATTTATTGTCTATTAAAATATTTGTACAGAATGTTGCCTGACATTTATGGACACTTTATCTGAGAAGTTGCCCAGTTATTGCAGAAGAATGCTGCATCACTTATTAGCAATGTCAGGGGGGGGGATGTATTATTAGTACTCAAAATACCTGCCTGCCCTCCATGGAAATGGATATCTGATGAAAGTTTTTACTTGAAAAATGTACATTCTTATTTGTTATTGCTGCAGTGTACATCAGAGTTACACAACTGTTGTACTCCTGACATATTCTTAGTATTGTTTTTCATTTTCTTTCCTTTTTTGGGGGTGGGGTGGGGTGGGATTCTGTATTAACTCGTGTGTACTCATATGGAACCTTACTTTTTAAAATATGTTGTGAATGATGGATACATTCATACATATTTGTCTTAACAATCAGTTGTGGTGCATTTTTTCTTTTATGTTTACCCTCATACATGACAATGGTGCCCAAGATGTCTTCATCCCGTAAACAGCCATACAGGGATGCAGAGATGCAGAGAATGAAGTCATCATCCAGGCACTACATCAACATGAGTCATTACTCTTAAAGAGATGCAGTGGTGGCAAGATCTCACTTTAAGGTACCTTGGAACAGGTGGTCAACAACATCAATGCAATAGGCAGGCATGGCTGTACCTATCCAAAAATAAAACATAACACCGTTGCTCACACAGGTGAGATATGCAGTGGCAACAATTGCCCAGGAATGTATGGCTAAAGAGAAGTGGTCCTGCTATTGAACCACTATTGACTGAAACAGAGGAGCTCCTGTCTACTGTCAGAAATCCAAACAGCTCAGCACAACATTTACAGAGTATTGTTGATGTTGCACCTGACATGGAGGACAACTTAAGCATATCTACTGGAGAACTTCCAGGTATGCAATATAATTAAATAATTCTTATTGTAGATATGTGGGGCCTAAATGAAGAGATGATGAATCAGCAAACAAATGAGAGTAGCACTGCTGGGACTGAATTCATCCTCAAGTCTTGGTGAGTGCCTTCACAAGGTGGATCCTGTTTTTCACAAAATCTCACCAAGACAACACTGATATATAGACTGCATTTTATATAGCATATATCATGGACAGAAGTAGGTTAAAAAATAAAAAAGATAGCTGGGTGCACAAGACCTAGGATAAAAAAGTGCCCAATCCTGGTAGGCGCACTGATGCCAGGACTGGAAACAATGACAATG
The DNA here is from genome assembly GCF_019279795.1 of Protopterus annectens. NCBI lineage: Eukaryota > Metazoa > Chordata > Ceratodontiformes > Protopteridae > Protopterus > Protopterus annectens. The sequence continues at coordinate 669,619,324 of NC_056726.1, read as the reverse complement.
TAGAATCCCCAAGACATGGAAACATTCCTACAATGGGGTTAGGCCAGGCCCAGAGGGAGGATGGCCTCCCTGTTGTAGAAGGAAGTAGTAGTCCATAAAAATAACAAAAAACTGATAAAAACTCCCTGTTGTAGAAGGAAGTAGTAGTCCATAAAAATAACAAAAACTGATAGGCCAAAAAAGAGCCATAAAGACAATAGAGTGGAGTACTGAGGATAAGATTGTGTATTGTTACTATTATGCAAGAAGCCAAGACTTTCCAGACAGAAGATATATAAAAAGATTAAGAGAGAAATTAAAGGACAGAAAAATACTTCCATTAGAAAAAATTTCAGAAGCTTCAAATAAAAAATATGTGTTCGTTAATACAATAGATTTATGAAAAACATTGTATAGACCAAGAAACATTAAAAGAAGTGACTGAAGAAGTGCAAAAATATAAAGAACAAAATCTAGAGGCTTTTGAAAGGTATAAAAAATAAATATAGTCATCAGAAAGAAAGAGAGATCTGATATGGTGCAATATTTATGCAAATGATAAAGCCAAATTTATCAACACAAAAAGGCAACCCCAAAGATATTCAAAGAGAAAAACAAGCAAAGGCATCCATGTATGGAAAATTTCACAATAAAAAAATGAGATCACAAAGAGGGAATGTAGATCAGAAAACTAGTAAAGTAGAAGTTAAAAAATAGAAGTTGAAGTTATAAAATATCTGCAAAGTGAAGAATTTAGTGTAGAAAGTCTAACACAGGTTATATCACAGCATGATGGAACAATGAGTCCCAAAAGTAAGGAGATACAGGAAGAGCAGGAGATATCGTAAGATGAAATATGTTCATGAGAAAGAAAAAGAGATTTAATATGGTGCAATATTTATGCAAAGGAAAAAGCAAAACTAATCAATATAAAAAGAGCAGCACCAAAGGTATTTGGAGAGAAAGAGAGGTAAAGGCATCCAGATATGGAAAATTTTACAATATGAAAAATAAGAAAACAAAGAGGAAAAGTAGAAAAGAGGATTAGTAATGGAGAAGTTAATGGAATAGAAACTTAGGTTATGGATTACCTGCAAACTGAAGGATTTAGTATAGAAAAATCTAACTCTGATAACATCACGCCAGGATAGAGCAATGGATCTCCAAATTAAGGAGAAACTAACAGAGTGAGAAACATCTGAACAGGTGCCACATGAAGATACGTTGGGGCCCTCCATAGGAAACCAGTACAAATAATCAGTTGGAGTTGCACAGCAAGGAAAGGAACAGGACAGTGTGGCAACTCTGACGCGGTCAATGTTGTGGAGTGATAGGCCAGTGAGTTCCCATATGAAAGAGCAATTGAAGACTTAGGATGAACTGACGAGAATGTGGGACAGGAAGATGCTCCAGAACTTTCTATAGAGTGTCCACAGGAAATGGAGAACAAAGAATGTGCCCTCAGTTTAGAAGAAAATACTCTAAGAGAAGAGTTGCTTGATTTAATTGAGAGGGACAGACACATTAAAATCAATGAAAGAAATAGACTACAGAAAGTCAATAAAACCCAAAAAGTTAGACATTTGATAAAACAATTGAACACAGTAATTAGGACTGTCCATAGAGATTCATGAGATATAAAAGAAGAAAATAGGGGTTGGGAGGGTGGCCTAATGGTTAAGGTATTTGCCTTACAAACACAAGGTGCAGGGTTTGAGTCTCACAAGGGATAATTGGCTAGGCTTAAAATGGCTCGCAAGGGCAGTTAGCCTAGTACTAACCTATGAACCTATGAAATAGGATATATTACTGTGCAGCTACATTAATAACAGATAAAGTCTTACCAGAAGAACACAGGATACTAAGGGAAAGGAAGAGGAGAAACCGTATGCAATAATGGAAGTATCAAATAGAGAAAACTATAAAGCAATTAAGACGAGGTGTCACTGTTAGAAGAGTATAGAAGAGGTAACAGGTCAACAAAAATACTCAGAAAGACAGAAGTGATAAAAGCAAAGTGCAGAATCAGAACAGATCAGGATCTATTCTGCACTATCACAAATAAACTAAAAATCTCAGCACAGGCAGAAAAACGTAAAAGATCTAAGATAAATATAAAGGAAAAGTACAAAGTACAAAATAAGCAATGTATTGATAACTCAAAAAATTTTATACAGAATTGGGAAACAAGGCAAAAGGAATTGAAACATCACCAAAAAAGAAAAATAGATATATTTTGGAGAAATATCTCTGAAGATCCTTTGGAACATAACAAAGATGCTAAATGGATAGAAGTAAAAGAAAGAATAAGAAGTTCAAATGTATAGGATATGAAATGGGATGAAGTAACAGCCAGAGAGATTGAAACAAAGTTAAGAAAAGCTCATAATTGGAAAACCCCAGGCCCAAATGCAGTACCTAACTTCTGGCTTAAAGTATTAACATCTTTACATGAAGATTTAGCCAAGAGTAAGAACTATTTATATGCACACCCTGAACAGACAGCAGCCTGGTTAACAACAGGAAAAACAATACTACTAAGACTTAAGGGTGAACCTGCAAGCTATCCTAAAAACTATAGACCAACAACTTGCCTTCAGACGACGTATAAACTTCACACTGGAACTGATGCCGATAGAGTTTATAGTCATTTAGAAGAAAACTCAATCATGGCAATAGAACAAAAAGGTAATAAAAGTAAATCATATTGATCAAAGGATCATTTGTTGTTAAATAAAGTCATTATGGAGAACTGTAAAAAGGTGAAGAATCTAAGTAAGATTTGGCTAGACTACAAAAAAGCATTGGTCAGTATCCCACATTCATGGATAAAAGAGTGCTTAAAAATGTATGATACACCCTACTCTGATCAATAACATTACAGCGACCATGAAACAGTGGCTAACCACTTTGCAGTTAAGCCATGATAAAGGACAAATTGTTATTCCAGGGATAAAAATTCAAAGGGGGATATTTCAAGGTGACTCTCTGTCTCCATTGCTCTTTTTTGTTGCCCTTAACCCATTAAGCTAACATATTAGGTCATGGCTACAGTGTGGCTCCCAGAAAACAACAACATGTAAAGACTTTCCATCTTCTTTTTGTAGATGATTTAAAACTGTATAGTTCATCAGATGAGGAACTGAAAGCACAACTTCAAGTGGTCAAAACTTTTTCAGATGATATAAGAATGTAATTTGGTCTTTATAAATGTGCAAAAGCAACCTTTAAAGCAGAAAAGCTGCAGCACCAAGAAAACATCCGTTTGGGACAGGAATGTGATATAAAATAACTTGAACAAGAGGGAGTGTATAAATATTTCGGAATTGATAAAGGATAAATGATAAAACACTTACAAATGCAAATAAAACTTAGTAAGGAAAATTTTAGAAGACTTAAATTAATTTTGAAAACAGTGTTGACATCCAGGAACAAAGCCCAAGCTATAAACCAATTTTCTTTTCCTGTCCTAACTTAAAGATTTGGAGTGATTGACTGCCCCCAAATGAGTTGGGTAGGTTGGATAGGAAAACAAGAAGGATGCTTCATACTCATCAAATGATTTATAAAAATCAGTGAATACCAAGACTATATATTCCCCATTCTGAAGGTGGTATGGGCCTCCTCGAAACTGATTACATGTATAGATCTGCAGTTGTGGGACTGCATACATATCTGCTGACCTCACAAGACCCAAACATAGTGAAAGTTTTGAAACATGAGGAGAATACATCTAAGATGACTTCCCCGCTTTGTTTAGCAGAAGCATATTGGTGTCAAGTGGGAATGGAAATCAAACCAAAAGTAGATAAAAATCAGGCAACAACTGAATGTGCCAAAAAAACAAAACAAAAGAAAGTCTATAAGGTGAAGGTTCAGATGAGAAGGCAAGAAATGTGGAAAATGCATAAAAATAGCTGCAAGTATAGAAAACTCTTGGGACAACCTGCTGTTGATCAGGATCTAATGCAGAAGTGGTTAAGGAGCAGTGAATTTAAACCAAAAGACAAAGGTTAATATTGGCAGCCCAAGATAGTGGACTATGTTTATGGTGGTTTACAAAGTCCATTGAACATGTGGGAGAAACAGACAAATGTAGGTTTTGTAAAACAGAATTTGAACCAGTCACACATCTTGTTGCTGGTTGTGATATACTAATGGTCAAAGGACTGTATACTGAAAGGCATAATAATGTGGCAAGACTGTTGCATTGGGGATTGTGCAAACATTATAATACTGATGTAGCTAAAAAACATTAAAAACATGAGCCACAAAAGATTATAGAAAATAATGAAGTATATATCACATGGGATCACCCATTACCAACAGTTCAAAAAATAGATGCGAGAAAACCAGATATAGCAGTCAATCAAAAGAAGACAAAAGTGGCATTAATCATTGAAATGACTACACCCACTGACTACAGTGTCTTACATACAGAGAGATACAAAGTCATAAAATACCAGGATTTGCAAACAGAAACAAAGGCAATGTAGAAGAAGGATACCCAGACAGTCCCAATAGTAGTAGAAGCAACCTGTCTTATAAAAAAGTATTTACAGTCATACTTAAATATGTGAGCGATACATGTAACTCCATACGAATTGCAGAAAGAGTCATTACTGGGCACACTGCGGGTACTGTGAAAAGCATTTCTAGCTAACATCAAAGATTGAAACAATACTAATTTCATGAACTTTAATCATACGTTGAGTTAGGAATAGGGTCCATTCCCGTCATAGTTTTAGAAACTCAAAACACCTTGAGAAATTAAAGATGGATAGATATTCTTATTAGAGTAAATATGGTAGACATATGTACACATGAACATCATTTTTTCATTGCATTTGCATACATTTTACATAACATAAGTTTAATCAGTTTGCATTCCATTTATCTCTTTTTTTTGCTGCTTACTTGTTATCATAGGTGATCCTGCCAGTGGCACTGTAGAACTATCGCCTGATGTCAGAGTTTCAGTAAACTCGAATATTCTGATTATGATGATGATGACAGAGATGAAGAGGCACAGTCTGGGGGTGCAGAGGGTCAATCTGTCATGGAGGTTGTGGTCCAACATCCCCTGCCCATATTTCAGATACAGTCAGTATGCCTACATGCACCCATGATACAGAGACCTCAGACATAAGACAAGTTGAGGGTAACACAGTTGATCAGGGTGTTATGGTTACTCCAGCTGCAGAACTACTTGATTCTTCCTGTAGCAAGCATGAGGGTGAAGTGCCACACAGGTGGGTTTGTAGAAGTGGTCAAGGGAGGCCTGCTGTCCACCCTCCGCCTGATGTTGGTGTGTCAGTAGCTGCCACACAGTGTATGTGCAGGTATGTCATGGAGGCATAGGCACATTCCTCCAAGGGCTAAGAAGAGACAGTGCAAGTACTAAATGTGCATTCTGATGCACAGGACTGCTTGCAACATCTGGGTTGACTCCTTTGACAGGATGAATGACACAGTGGATTGGGCAGTGTATGTAATGGTACATCTACTGGGGGAGGGTAAGCATTTGGTGTTTGCTGATGTGGCTGTGCAAGATCCTCTTCCCACAGTGCCACTAATTTCACTGTTCCATCATTGACTGTGGTTTTCTTTGTGATTTAGGGTTGCATATATGTCTGATGCACAGAGTAGTTAGCTCATGCTCGCTGACTGAGAAGCTTGCTTTAATATAAATGTACTGCAGAAGAAATGTTTTTATTGATCATTCCTACTCAGTTGTGAATGATTGGTTATGTAATTGATGACCATAATTCCATATCTGTTAGTATTTTTATTACTATAGCCAAAATAGTTATTTAAGTATTGCTTATTGGTATACCTGTGCAACTGAGGCTACCATTGACCTGCTCACTGCTTTATAAACAGTGGTCAATTTGTTCCCTGATGGAAGTGAGAATCAGGTGTTAAGGAGCAGGCCAGTGTACACTATCCTATCCCCACCCCCCTCAGCAGCCTGTTTGCTCCACTACAGCTGTCATGGAAGCTGCATATGCTTCTGCTCATGTGCAACCTCCTGACCAAATAGGCACATTGCTGGTAGCACAGGTATGCTAGGCTTTTTAGGCTCATTGTTCTACAAGGAGTACACCTGCAGGTATCAGTGCAGTAAGCCAAGCTGCCTCCCTCCCCTGAGAGTGGGAGAACCAGCATTGGATGTTTACACTCGTCCTATCCCACCCATTCTGTCCAGCAGTGGCATTTGAACATGGGTCATCTGGGATAACGAAAGGGCTTTATCCTTCTTCACCATGGGGCCAAATTATTTTGTTTTGTTAAATAAATTTTAATGCTGTCGAGATACAAAACAAATCAGATGTATGTGCATACACAAACAAAAGCTTTCCTTTCTGTCTGTCACAGTAGCAATGTGGCTACCTTTTCATATACTTAAACAATCCTCAACAGTACTGCACATAGCTTGGAGCTTTTGAATATCCTCACTCCCATCCATGGCTCTCACAAAGGATAATTCCAGATTATGGGGGGTGGGGATGGGGGGTGGTGAAAGAGAGACTAACCCAATCGAGTATGACTGAGGAACCTACAAATTTCAATTTTGTATATCACAGAATGTTGGAGCTTATCAATGATTTAGGCAGACCATTATTACAGTACAAATCTATATTTTGTATCCCTTTATAATGACTATTTCCCTTTTCAATGTAGTAAATGTCTGGGTGTGTGCATTATTTGCACAGCCATTTGCTGAACTCTGTGTTACAGAATGTTCTAGTTTCATCTGTTCTTGAACAAGTCGGAGAATGCCATCATTCTTTCTTTCTGCCTATGGCCACAAACCGCTCCTGTGGCTTTCCTAGCATTCAAGCTGTTTGACCTAAGGTTAACAATGGTATTCATTTCTCTTGAACATGTAGCTAATCCCATAATATTAACATTTGTTCCCTGTCCTTCCTTACTTTCCCAGCAGGCAACTAACTTTGTAGATAACTATTTTACCCCTATAAGCCGTACCACCTTAATAAGTAAATCCTGCACCATAAAATGCCTCCTTGTTTTTCAGTGGTCTTTGTTGCCACCCTCTTGTGATGTTCCTTTGAGAATTTTCTTTATAACCTCCTTAGCGTTTGACAGAGATGTAGCCTTAAAAAATGCATTTGTAATAGTATGGAGCAAGGACTGTTAATAAGTATAGATGTGCATGATTCTGTTTCACCAACTTTGTTCTCCTCACTCCTGACAATTTCTGTGAATAATGTTGCTAACAGTGCATGTATTTGTATAAGATAAACAGTATACTGACTACTGGCATACTTTACCCTTAGATGAAATACCTCCTTTCTAGTCCAGAAGTAGCTACAGAGGGAAACATCTCATTCTTAGAATAATTCTCTGAAGACTGTTGTACTACAATCTTTGCAATATACCCACTATTCCTAATGCTAGCCTGCTTTAATACTTTAGATGTATTTATGTAATTCTTTGTTTATTTATTTAGGTATATTTGCTGGTTTGCTGACATGTCTATCCCACATTTTTTCAAATACTTTTTATATATTTAGATTAATTTAAGCCACAAGTTCAATAGACAGTGACACACATCTCTTTCTAGATGCTTCTGCAAAGACCCCTTACTTCCAAACAAGAAAGTTTGTCTTCTCAAGATATGTCTTACAGTATTATTTTGTTTTATGTCATATTCTGTATAAATGAACAACAGTTTTGTTACAATCATATCACCTGTAGAAGCTTTTATGTAAATTCAAGTTGTAAAAGGAAAATAAAGAAATATTTGAAAAAAAAGATCTCCCCTACAGATACAGACCTAGCTTTAGGAAGGTTGAGAAGCTGAGGAAACAGACATGTAAACTGACCTACTACTTTGAAAAATGCAAGAGAAGGAAAAACATTTACAGCAGGCAGTCTTTCATTATCCCAGTTAAGAACTAAACAATTTGTGGAGAAATAATTAAAACAATCACTTCTTCTGAACCATGTTATTTATGCAGAAGTCTTTCGTAGTTCCAAAGCTGTCACTTTGGAAATAATTGCACATCTATCAAAATAAGTCACATTTTTGCAGTTAATGATCAGTTTTTGATATAATCAGCTTTTCTCCTAAGAATTCACACTGGACCTGGTATACCAAATCACATCGAGTTCAAGCTCATAAATCACTTAACACACTTCAGAATACAGGAAGCAATATAATACATGCATTAGAAATGTCTCTCTTGCTTCCTGAGGTCAGACAAATATGTTTTCTGTGAAAAAATAAAGGCAGAGGATAACTTTTGTTGGATCACTTTTTGAGTGGGGAAGTGTTTGTACTTTTAAGTTTTTTGTTGCATAAATAATTTTGTATATAACACAGTGTACACTTGCTGGAGCACGACAAATTGAGTAGTAACCCAGAAAGTTCTGTTAACAGCTATCATTAAGAACTCATTGTTACATTAAAAAATGAAAAACAATTTGATGGTTTACAAGCTGTCATTAAGAGCTCATAATTACATAGATAACTTAGAGACAGCTTGTAAACTGGCTTGAAAACTTGTAAACTGTTCAGCTTTTTAGTGATAGCTTGTAAACTACTTTAAAAAAGCAGGAATTTAACAGACATTTTCAATTTATCTGTAAGTGAGTGAGATCTCTTAGTGGCACCTTTGTAAAATGTCCTATGTTTTTAAATTTCAGTGCCCTTAACAATTTGGCCTAAAAAAGCTGCTCCATGAGCCCTACCATTCCTATGACACTATAGCCTGTTCTCTTCTTGGATACCTAGTAATTAAACATGTGAAGTAAGGGCAATCCAAGTAATATTCAGGAAATGTACTCAAAAAGATCTAGTGCTCCTGTCCACTAAAACATAATGTCAGGCAATTAGATATCATTATAGCTATACATACCATGGCCTATTTGCACCTTGCCAGCTTATGCAATCATATTCTTCAGTCTTTGAGCCAGAAGGTTCTATCCTCCATGTATTCCCTCAAGTAAGACGGCTTTTGAGGGGAATGTTTGCTTTCTTATGTAGAATATAAAAATAATGAAGTACACAAGCCTTCTTGAGTGGATTTGTTCCTATACCCGATTGCAAAAGAATCAGGATGGGAACTGCTCCAAGCAAGGAGCAAGCATGAATTGTAGAACCACAAATGAAAACTTAAACATGCCCTTTTTGAATGTCCTTCAAATTCAAAGGCTATAGTTCCCATAAATAAAATGTTGTGTGCAAAGTATGACAGCACATAGGCTGAATGCTATGCTATAATATTTGGTTGTCAGGGGGCATCTCTACATAATGTCTGATTACCTCTAAGTGTGTTCAGACAGATTTTTTCCTGTTGCTTCATATATCTCGCATGATCCCACAAAAAATATTTAACAACAGTATCACCCTGTACAGATCAATGTTTGTAAGTCTATTCTGATTTTTTTTCTGAGTCCACTATTTCCCCTTTTCCCTGGTCATCTACATGCTTACTCAGTATGTTATTCTATTTACAAACATCACTATATTAATGCTGTCTGCTGCTCATTACTTTCCAACATGCCATTGTCTGCTAAGTATGACAATTTCTCCCTTCCTATTACACCGATTGCCACTTATAAGTATGCATTGCCCATTTCTAATCCTGCATTGCCCAAATCATATGCCCCACTGAACTAGACAGGCATAACAATGGTAGTAGGTCCCCTCTTCCTTCCATCTGAAACAGTGCAAACACTTTCCCCTAGATAGCTATTATGTGATTTATATGAAAATGATGTTGATGCACAGTGCTATATATATGCTATATATATATATATATATATATATATATATATATATATATATATATATATAACAGTGAAGGATGGCATATCTGGAAATGTTTTATCAGTTTTACATTGCAGCCAGCAATACACACAGGCAATGCAGTAAATGATTCAGAGGATATGATAGCAGAAAAGCATTATATTTATACACATGTATCAGGCAGTGATCCTCTGCATCCACTGCTTCTCTCTAGGAACCCCATGTTTACAGCTGCCTGGTCATTCTCTCTCTACACTCGACAATATGTGGAATATTCAATGTGTTTACCATCATCATGCCACCCCAGTTCACACCACTGTTAATGTTTTTCTATAGAACTATCATCTGTTGTCTGTGTAAGTATATTGAAATCCATTGTTTCTTATTCAATAACATGTTTTATTTATTTATTTTTATTTATTTAACATTTATTAACCGGGAAAGTCTGACTTGGAATGAAGCCAATTTTCAGAGGAGGCCTGTGGAGAAATGCTCCAAACCCCGTTGACTTCTTTTATTTATTTTTTTCTATTATGATTTTTTCTATTTACCATATTTTGTTGTAGACTGATTTGAATGTTGTGGAAATTTCTCTTTGTGAATCTCTGAAAAGGGTACTACCCAGTTTGAACATTCCTGGCTAACAACAAGCAAACAGACATAAATGTTTCTGAATTGCATTATTCTGGCTTGGCATCATGTCACAATTTGGGGAAGCAGAGACAATGATCATCAATGTTGTTATACTAGGTTTCTGTCCTCTGTCTGCACACACCATGCATGTGTGTGTCTCTCCTCAGGCAGTATGGGACAGTGTTCACCCTTGGAGGATAACTTCTTCAGAACCGACATATTTTGGAATACAAATGATGATATATTTCCAAAAAAGATAAATTGTCACTTTGCTGCTTTACACTTTATCTGATTAATAATGTTTACAATTCTTCCCAAGTTTTATTGCTGCATTTTTTTAAATTAAACTACTGAAAACAACTGTTTGCAAAATAAAGCCATACCTTGATGCAAAGTTATAACAAGTTCATTTTAGTTGTATTGCATCATTGACTGTCTTTTTGTATGATTACCAGCAAAACAAGGTTTATTTGAATCTGTAACATTGGCATTTGAAAGGAGTACACTCTTAATAGCCAGTACTGCACTGGGACATTAGTCTGCATTCTGTGTATGGAAAGGGGGAAAAAAGAACAGCTGGTCTTATCCTGGGCCTTTATCTGCAGACAGTAGTAGTGCTATATTGATTTAAATATGATTCATCTTGGAAATATTCAGAATCTTAGGGATGTTCTATTTAATTGCCAGATTTCCAGACACAGAATACACTAATTCTGACAGATATAAAATGTTTCTGCTATCCCATGAATGTCTCATGATTTTGAAAAATGCAAAACCTGGAGTGGGATTAACTGCAATGCATTGTCTTTCATAGGATCATAGGATCATAGGAGGTTAATAGGCAAATAGTCCTGGTACAAGCCTAGCCAAGAGTTTATCCCCAAAAAGAAATCTCAGTCAGCACCTGTCACCCCTTTCAATGAAGGAAACAGGTGGAATCCCTGGGACAAATTTGTGGTTTCTCATCCACTCATCAAAGTTGTGCTTGACGAGGGTCAGCGAGGTGCTCTGTTTGACATGTATGGGAAGTCTATTCTAGAGATGGAGGAGCCTCTGGGAGACAAACCTGTCTCTCCATCAAGTTTTGTTGACGTCGCATATTAGAGTCAGGCATTTTGAGCAGGTAGAAATAAAAATAAAAATAAGGCACCGAAGTTACACACTGGAAACTAGTTATAGTACTTTATTACAAAGGAGAACAGTAGGTAAGTGCTTTCACAACTTAGTGTTGCTTCATCAGACAACATTCATACAAATAATGCTTGATTAAATACTTAGGCAATTAATGTATTCTCAAAATTTAAAGCAATATTGCCAACTAAAACTACTAACACTATATATAGAGAAACTTTAAGATCCTACAACAATGGAGTATATCTGTGGTATAGCCATAAATGCCCTTCCTAACTGTCATAAATAAATACATAAATATTAAAAATACAACAACATCTAAAAACCATTAAAACAAAAATTATACTAATGTTTAAGACGCCTTGCTTTAAGGCAAGGGACTAATGAGGTGCAAGCATTCAATCCGGGATACTTATCCGCATTTAATTTAGTAATCCATTTTTGTTCCAATTCTTCGGTATGGTTTTCTATATCTCCACCTCTGTTTATCCTTACTATTTGTTGTAAAATTAGAAATTTAAAACAATGGGTGCTATCCGTATTTAAAACATGGTTAGCTAAAGCATTAGATTGCTTCTGGTTCCGTATATCTCTAGCATGTTCTAACATTCTATCTTTAAAACTTCTATTTGTCTTGCCTACATAATAGGCATGGCAGACTTGACAAAAACAAAAATAAATGACATCAACACTCTTACAATCATAGTAATTCTTCGTGCATAGTTTAAAACATCTCACAGGATGGATATATTTGTTTTTAGTGTAAATATACTGACAAGCTGTACAGTTCCCGCAGGGAAAAGTACCTTGTCTACTAGAGAAATTATTTCTATGAGGCTGATATTCTTTATTACAAAGGTGTTGTTTTAATGACACATTATTTTTAAAACTAAAACTAGGAGTATCACCAATCGTAGAAAGAAGGCCTGGTATTTCCTGTAGTAAATGCCGGTTCTTTTTAATAATTTCTGTGTACTTATTTATATCACTTGCAAATCGAAAGATTACCCTGAACTTATTCCTGTCAATAACTGTGTCATTAAATTCTCTAGTATCAGTAACATGAGAACTCATATAAGGTTTACACCTGGTAGATCTAAGTTTCCATGCATCTGCTATCACATTAGTAATTTCTAGGCTAGAATAGCCTCTTGTTTGAAATTCAGTTTGTAATTTATCCAGAGCAACTGCAGCCTCTGCATCACTATTGTGCAGACATAAAGTCCTATAAACTTGTCCTTTAAGGACATTCCTAGGTATGTGTCTTGGAGGCATGCTTGACTTGTGGAGACAGGCATTAATTCTTGTAGGTTTATGATAAATACTAGTTCTTATCTGCTTCAAATCAGTTTTAGTAACGCTCACGTCCAAAAAATCAATACATGTATCAGAAAAGGTAAAAGTGAATTTCAGAAAATCTGTAGTACTATGCAGATAATCAATGAAATCATTAATATTTCGACCGTGCCCTCTCCACAAGACAAAAACATCATCCACGAAACGTACATACCAAAGGATACAATCAGAGAAAGGATTGGAAGTTGACAAGATATGTTGTTCTTCCCATCGTACTAATGTCAGATTGGGGTAACTATTTGCACACGAGGTGCCCATAGCTACGCCAGTCTGCTGTAGAAAAAAATTGATCTTGAAAAAACAACATTAATTTCAAGAATAATCTCTAATAATGCACAAACCAGCAAAATCTTGTTTGTAGTAAGCTTCCTATCTATGTTAAGGAATTCCCTTATTTTTTCAATTCCCCATGCATTTGGAATACCTGTAAAAAGAGATTCAATATCCATAGTAAGAAATACAAACTCTTCATCATATAATTGATAGTTTCCATCCTATCATACAACCGCTGTAAAAACATTTTTGTATCCCTAAGAGGAGTTAGACTTATGGATATAGAGCATCTCTAGTATGGCAAGATTCGAGATTGCCTTGTAGGCGAGAAACATATCAACTCTGAGCAATCTGTATGATACTGACTAGAGTGATAGTGATTTGAGCCTGTCTGCATAGAACAGGTGTTGGAGGTGATGGATTCTCTTTGTGAGGTATTTCAGTGGCCTTTTCAGTTGGTGCAGATGTTTGGAGAGGTACATACCAAATGGGGTGTTATACTCAATTATTGGTCTAATGAGGGAGGAGTATAGAAAGGTAATAACCTCCTTTTTTCTGGGTCCAATCCCTTTACTTATGAGATGAAGTAAGTAAAAGGCTTTTCTGACCACTGCCGCAACATGATGGACGAATGTGAGGTTGTTATTAACCTGAATGCCCAGGTCACTCACCACAGGTTGTGTGCTTAGGGGGTTGCAGTTGATGTGATAATCAGTTGGGGTTGTGTTTTTGCTGAATGGTATGATGATACATTTTTTGCATTTAGCTTGAGGCCATGACTTTGGCACCAGTTATTAGTTGCTGTGAGACCCTCTTGCAGTATGTTAACATCATCTGGGGAGTCAATGATAGCACCCAACTTACAGTCATCTGCAAACTTGGTCAGCCACAGGCCTTTTGTCTTTGCCTGGACCTCTGAGAAATAGATACCAAGCAGTAGGGGTCCCAGGACAGATCCCTGCCAAACTCGACTAATGACAGGTCTGCTATCTGAGGTGGAGGTGCCTATTTTGACTTTGAGGGTCTTGTTGGTGAGCCAGTTGGCCACTCACCTCATAAGATAGGGATTTACACCAAGTTGTATTAGTTTTTCGATGATGCCCAAGTGTGGGATTGTGTCAAAGGCCTTGGCCAAGTGAAGGTAGGCTGTATGCACTGGCTTTCCCTCATCCAGGGCCTTGGTGACAATGTCAAAGAAGTCAACCAGGTTCAAGAGGTAAGATCTTCGCTTGATGAATCAGAACTGGGTGTGATCAAGTGCTTGGAGATTGCCTATATCCTTGTTTATAGGTTCATATGTTCATAGGTAGGTACTAAGCTATTGGCCCTAGGGCCTATATAAGCCTAGCCAAAAAAGTACCCTGGCTTTCGCCACCCAAGAAAATTATTTTCCTGTGCCCCTATTGAGTAGAGCCACAGAGGTGATCCCTGAGGTGAATTTCCTATTTCCCATCCAGTCTTCAAGATTTTTCTTGAAGAGTGCTAATGAGGAGCTTTGTTTGACATAGATAGGTAGTTTGTTCCAGAGTATGGGAAGTTTCTGGGACAGGAATCTATCACTCCAGCATGCTCTGTTTATTGTAGTAACAAGGTTTAGGTCCCTAGCGTATGTAGCTCAGAGGGATTGGGATTTCTTTAAGTGGAGCATGTCCAACAGCTCTGGGTTTGACATAGCTTTGTATGTTAGGCAGAGATTGCATCTGAGTAGGTGATATGCAACAGAGTAATGCTGGAGTTTTTTGAGACGCTCTGCGTAGGGCATCTGTTTGAGGCTGGTAATCCTTTTTGTGAGGTATTTCTGTGGCCTTTCCAGTTGTTGTAGATGTCTTGTGAGGTACATACTAAAAGGGGTGTTGTACTCTATAATGGGTCTAATGACTGACGAGTAGAGGGGAACAATGACCTCTTTTATCCTGGATGAGAAACCTTTTGTGTTGAGGTGTACCATGTAGAATGATTTCCTGACTACTGTGGTGATGTGATTATCAAAGGAGAGACTACTGTCCACCTGTGTCCCAAGGTCTCTTATCATACTTTTGGTGTTAAGTAGACTACCACCTATGTGGTAGTTCATGGGTACAGAGTTTTTACCAAAGGGGATGACAATGCACTTTTTGGCATTGAGCTTGAGGCCATGGCTTTGACACCAGGCATCTGTCTCAGTGAGGCCCTTTTGTAGGATGTCCACTTCACTAGGAGTTTTGATTATGGCTCCTACTTTGCAGTCATCTGCAAACTTCATTAGCCAAAGACCTTCTGTGTTAGCCTGTACTTCAGAGAATTAGATACCAAACAGGAGAGGACCCAGGCCTGAACCTGGTGGTACTCCACTTGTCACTGGTCTGAAGTTGGATTTGGAGTCTGCTACTTTCACAGTGTGGGTTCTGTCAGTGAACCAGTTGGGAACCCATCTTATGACATACGGATTTATACCTAGTTTAATGAGTTTATCTATAATTCCAGAGTGGGGGGTGGTGTTGAAAGCCTTGGCGAGATCTAGGTAGGCTGTGTGAACCACCTTACCCTCGTCTACGGCTTTGGTGACTGCTTCAAATAAGTCTATCAGGTTTAGGAGACATAATCTGTCTTTTACAAACCCGAACTAGGTGGGGTCCAGAGTTTGGAGATTACCAATGTCTTTGTTTATAAGTTCCATAATGATACATTCCATGGCCTTGCAGACCAGGCTCGTTAGGCTAATGGGGTGGTAGTTCCCAGGGTCCATGGTGGCTCCTCCTTTGTGGAGTGGGATAACTGTCACTGTGTGCCATTTAGTGGGCACAAAGCCTGAGGTGAGGCTATGATTGAACATGGTACTTAGGTGGGGTGCCAGTTCATTCTGTAGTTCATGTAGAACGCAGCCTGGGATGTTGTCAGGTCCCATGGGTGCTGTGTTCTTGGCTTTGGAGTGTGTTGTTTTTTACCTGTGTAGCCATAATTACAGGAATTTTACATTCTTCTGGTATAAAGATAGGCCCTTTAGAGGGTGAGAGAGGGGTAAAGTTAGCACTGAACCTATCTGCCAGGATGTTGGCAATATCAGTTGGTTCTGTATATTTAGTGCCATTGTGCTGTAACTCAGAGCAGATCTGAGTGTTGCCATTGAGATTATTGACATAGCTATAGAATGCTTTGTGGTTGTCTTTAAAATCAGTGGCAATTTTGTTTTCGTAACTAGCTTTGGAGGATTTTATGAGGGATCTCAGCTTCTTACTGAGGCTGACCAGGGAGTTCCTCCAATCATGGGATTTTACTTTTTTTTTGTAACAGTTTCTTTCTTCTGTTGTAGAGTTTGTTTATGGCAGGGGACCACCATATTGGCTTCCTTGTTTTGGAGGATAGGATCTTGGATCTGTTAGGGATAACGCGATCCTTGCACTTGTGTAAGAGCTTATAAAGTGCATTTGTGTAGGATTCAACAGTCATACCTCTATTGTCCATCTGCATGGGTGTTGTGAAGTTTGCCACTTCTGTCTTAAGAAGCGTGAAGTTGGCTTTGGAGAAATTTTTTATTATGGTTTCTCTATTTGGGGGGTAGGGGCGGGATGTGGATATCTAGGGTGATTAGCTTGTGGTTGGATATGACCAACAAGGAATTGACCTCTGGTATGGAACACTGGTCACCCATGTTAGTAATGACCAGGTCTAGGATATTGCTGTCTCTGGTGGGTGTGTGGATAAGTTGATCCAAGCCATTGTAATTTATGAATTCCAGAAAACGTTGAGCAAAAAAGTTGGTACATGAGTAGTTTTTCCAGGTAGTTGTGGGGTAGTTGAAATCACCCATTATTAGGGTGTTGGGTTGTACCCTAATATTTTCCAGTGTATCAAGAAATGAGGAGTGGGAATCCTGAGGCATGATGGGGGATCTGTAGCAAGCTACAGTTTGGATTGCAGTCTTGCCCAGGGTTAGTTGCACTTGGATAATCTTGGATACATTATGCTGAGCAACTAGCCTGGAGGTGTGGATATCCTTGGTGAATATGGACACACCTCTGCCTTTAGTGTTTCAGTCCAGGTTAGGTGGCCGAAAGGTGTGGTATGAATTATAGCCTGGTAATGCAGGGGTGCCCTCTGGAGCCTTGAACCAGGTCTCTGTCACTGCATAGATGTTGATATTCTCTATTTTAAGGAGTGCCTTGTGTGAGTGCATTTTGAGGTTTAGACTTCTAGCATTGAGCAGCATTACCCTCAGATTTTGCTAGCTTGTACCTGTTACGGTGGTGAATTTGTCATTTGAACCTTGCCTAAAAAAGGCACTATAGGGGTAGAAAGAGCCTTAACCAGTATCCAGAATCCCAAGGGCAACAGGTGCAGGCAATTTCTGGCATAGCATCGTAGTCTGTCGATCATGTCATCCCAGGCAGACAGATACTGGATCCCCTTAGATTGACACCAGAAGCTCAGCCAGTTGTTGAGATCCATAACAGTACACTCCATGGCTTTACAGATCAGACTTGTCAAGCTAATGGGGTGATAGTTTCCAGGGTCAGTAGGGGGTATTCACTGGGTGCATCACAGCAAGACATATTACACATGCATCTTGTGTATAACACCTTGAAGGGGATGACAATGGCAGTTCTCCACTCTGCTGGAATGAAGCCTGTACTTAGGCTGTGGTTGAATAGGGTACTCAGTGGTGAAGACAGTTCTTGCTGGAGATGGTGCAGAATACATCCTGCGATACTATCAAATCTCATGGAAGCTGTGTTCTTTGCCTTGGATAGGGCCTGTAACACTAGATCTATGGAGATGTGAGGTGCAGGGATGTCAAAAGAGCCTTTGGGGGAGACAGGGGGTAAAGTTTGTCCTGAGCCTATCTGCTAGCAGGTTGACTAAGTCAACAGGATCAGTGTAAATGATACTGTTAAGTACAAATTTGGAATTAACCTGGGCTTTGCCATGCATGTTCCTGACATAACTGAAGAAGACTTTATGGATTCCCTTTGTTTTGGAGGCTAGTTTTGAGTCATGATCGGCCTTGGAGGTTTTCACTAGTGATATAATTTGCTTGTTTTGGGTAAAGAGGAAGTTTTTCCAATTTGGAATTTTCTCCTTTTTACCCTTGGACAGCAGTTTCTTCCTTTTGTTGTAAAGCCTGTTGATAGAGGATATCCACCAAACAGGTTTGTGTTTCCTTGAGGAGCTGGTTTTAGTTATATTGGGTATGGCTGGGTCCATGCAGTTGCACAGATGCTTGTATACTGCATTGCCGTACTGTTCAGCATAGTTGTCTGCATCCTGTGGGGGGGTGTGAAGCTACAGATACCCTCCCTTCGGAGGTTGTAGTCAGCTTTTGAACAGTTTTTTAGCTTGATTACAGCTGGAGGGGGGATATAAACTTTGAATGAGACAGTCTGATAATCTGATCTCACCAGGGAGATTGTTTGTGCAGTAGATTCTCAGAAAGATGTCACTGACTTTACAACAACATGTAAGTATATAACCTTTGATATAGTAATAAAAATAGATGTGCACACACACACACACACACACACACACACACACACACACACACACACACACACACACACACACACACACACACACACAAACACACACACAAATATGGTGTATAAAGAACTATGTTATCCATATGTGATTTAAATTTTTAGTTTCCTTTGCATGATGGATATCAAATCTGACAAATTGTACCTTAATATAAATTACTTTGTAGTCCATGATTATATATAATGGATCCAGAATAATTTCACAAAACATAATTCACTGAATCACCCTTTTGGGGAAATGTTTGCCAGAACTGTTGCTGAAAAGCAGCAATATTACTGGAGAGAAAAAGAAAATAAAACAAACAGCCTGTTCTCTGGGGAGAAAAAACCCTAGATAGTCCATGTGGGAGTTGCATGCCACTACTCAATAGAATCAGGTCCAGTATTGTCACATCTCAGATGTTTTACCCATTGTCTAGCTGGATCTATTTCAGAAGATCAAAATCACTATGCATTGAGTGGCTAAAATTGAGCAGAAAGCATTGAAGAGCAAACTACTGAAATTAATAAAATAAAATAGAATAAAATAAGTAAATACATAAAAAACATATTTTTACACCCCACTTCCCCTGCTTATTATATATATCAACTATGAGATCACACTACAGGGGAAGGGTCAATTCCCTGATCCTCACTGTTCCACAGTCTTATATAATATATTTGCCTTCATTTCTCTGCTTTGATGTTGTGCATTTTGATATTTAAAGTCAGTGTTTTTTAGCTGCTCAGTAATCTGATCATTCAACGAACTGACATAGACCCTTGCCTGGATCTTACAGGGAAGAGTTTCTTCTTTGAAAACAAATCACACACCCGGGGATTCAATAAACTCCATGTAGGCTTAGTGCACAGCCTACACATAGTTTACATGTTTGCACAATGAGCAGCAGTGCTAATCAAATATTCATGCTGTGTATCGTGCTTACACAGATACAAGCAAGGTTTTGTGGCCAGGACCAATGTTTCCAGGCAGGAAACCATGTAAAGCAGCATGAATACATTCAGACATGCAGACATGTTTACCTACAGGCAAACTAGTTCTTCGTGATTGTGCGGTCAGCCCCAGTGACTATGCAGGGTTTAATTTAAGGTATTGGATGCATTACTAACACATAATAGGAAAGTGTAGTCAGTGCAAAATACAGCACAGGCATGTTTTTGCCATACTGAAATAAAGGTTTGGAGTGATGATCATCAAGGGTGAATAGTCTAGGAAAGTGTGTGTATTAAAAAGGGCCACAGACAGGAACAGTAGGAATGAAGAACGGGTAAGAGGACAAGTGAAACCTGGTAATGTGCACTAGATAAGGGCATGTCAATGTACATAGATCCCAAAAACAAAACAGTTGTAGTATGAACAGTAATTGCATATGTACATAATTCAGTATGTACTGCTGATTACACCTCCTGTGTGGGTATATTCCTATCATCACACACTTAATTGTACATTATGTGACTGTCAGAGAAGGATACATATTAGAGATGATTGTTTGTGATATAAGCAACCTGATGTGAGCACTGGAATGGACTTTTAGCAAGGACAGTATACACAAAAGGGGGTATGTGCATATTGTGAAGATGTGGGAAAAGAGTTGCTTGAATATGAATATAATGTCAGCATAGGTCTCAACAAATCAGTATACATAGCAACAGGCTCATGGGCAACAGTGGAGAGAAGCTTGCACAATCATGGACAATATCAGGATAATACCACCATTAATCTCTGTCGTTGACATAAAATATGTGATTGTACATTAACATGCATGTTAATATATGTTTTACATGCACATGAGTGTATCACTATAATGATTTGTCAGTAACCTATAAGGGAAATCAAGCACACTTTCCTCAAAAATGACCATTTTTAGGAGGTGTTAAGAGGGACGCTGTTACACCTGTTTTTTTTTTAATTAGGAGCAATCCTGGCTAGTTGAGAGGTTTGTATGACAGATATATGCCACAATCCACATTTGCATGAATGTACCCCATGCCATCAATGTTGTCAATGAGCTATGTATTCACTGGGTGCATCACAGCAAGACATATTACACATGCATCTTGTGTATAACACCTTGAAGGGAAGTCTGCACTGTTAACTCCTAATGGTTAAGCATCACAAAGAATACTTATCTATGAACATAAAGATGTGTAGAAGCACACTATGGCAAATGTGATACACTTAAGTAAATCATCCATGGAAGATGAGTGATGAGGTACATGCACAAGGATGCACTGTACTCAATTATTGGTTTAAAGAGGACTGAGACAAATGGGACTGTAATGTTCTTTGATGTGGAAGGCCTGCCCATACTCAGAATATGTCCTACGTACAAGGGATTTGTCACCACTGTGGTCACATGCTGGTGGACATTTTGCTTACTATGTACCTGAGTGCTGCCTATATTGTAACAGAACCCTGAGGTTTGTACCTGGTCACTGAACTTTACCTAGAGGTGACTTCACACACTTCAACATTACGTGTCCTGAGTGTGATCTATTTGTCTAACCACTTGGTGATGTAGGTGTTTATGCCCACTTGAGACAGTTTCTCTGTAATACCCAAGTGTGGATTTGTCAAAAATGCCTTGGCCAAATCAGGTTATGTGGGATGACAATCTTTTCCTCAAACATGCTTATTGACCTTCTTGATGACATCAGCCAGAGTTAACAGACATAATGTAGGCTTAACAAATCAAACATGGGTTTGGTACACAGTTGAGAGATTACCTGATCCTTTTTGATAAGCTTCGTGATGATAAGGAGAGTCAGGATTATGAGTCTAAAAGTCCCTGCATTAGGTGATGGTCCCCCATTATTCAGATGGATAATTGTTGCTTTACACCCTTCTGCAAGAACATAGGCTGTGTAGAGGCTGTGTTTTAGTAGGGATCTAACTGTGTCTACTAGGTCAAGGGTGGCACAGTGGTGCAGCGGTTAATGTTGTCGCCTCACCGCAAGAGGTTCTCCGGTTCGATTCTCGGCTGGGGTGCCTTCTGTGTGGAGTTTGCATGTTCTCCCTGTGTTCATGTGGGTTTCCTCCGGGTACTCTGGTTTCCTCCCACATTCCAAAGACATGCATCTGGAGTGTTTCTCCCCGGGCCTCCACTGAAAACAGGCTCTGTGGAACCTAGTCGGACATTCCCGGTCAACAAATGTTAAATAAAAATAAAATAAATAAGTTGTAAGTCACAGTATAGGCAACTTTGGATGTTGTCAGTGACCACTGATCCTGATTAGCCTTAGAGAGTGCACAGATGAACTGCTCTCTTGAGAAGATAAAATGAGTAATGTTTGCATGGCCAGTGGTGACAGGGGGGTGAAGTGTGAGGCAAATTGTCAGTCTATTTTCTCTGGTTAAGTATGGCTGTTGGCATCCACAAACAGCTCTGTGCTTAGCTATTTATTCCCCTTAACATTTCACACTAATTTAAATAAATGATTTGTGACAATACCTCCCAATACATCCTTGGTGATGCATCACATGCCATGCAGTAGTACTGTTCTCACAGTCATACAACTCTACCAATGTCATGTAATTACATCAATTGTGCAACATGAGTTTGTTGTGGCTCATGTGAAACATTTACTGACACATATGCTGATAGTCACACAATAGTGATGGTGACCTCCTCAGTAATCCTTGAAAATAGCAACACAATTGCACATACAATGAATTTCACAAGGATGCAATTGAATCAAAATGTGATATTTTTGTGTATATCACAGCAGTACAACATGTGGATGAAGCAAGACTTATGTGCCCATATAATTAGTATGAATTTATATTGATGTATGCCACAGAGCATTTAATTATGGCAGTTATGCACATGTGCCATATGCAAGTGCCACTGAATGGTTGAATGAGGACTGTGTAGAATTTTAATCTGCTGCACTATAAAAACACATGCCTTAATATGGCAACAGTATACATAGTATCATCCCATATCAGCAATTGTCAGGAGGTATATTACTACAGCTGTTATGGAAGAAACGTTTAATGAAATGATAGCAGTGGCCATTGTTACATTACCTCACATCACAGCTTATAATACCCTCTTGTAGGCCTACCGTTAGTGCACACCTCAACATAGCACATATTGATGACAGCAACATTGACATATAAAATGTTCATAAAGTCATAGGTCATTACTAAGCTAATGGCCAACATCTCATAAAATCCTAGACATTATTATACCATTTAAACTAAACTCCTTATATCTATATGCTGGAAGATACTAAGGCTATGTGCGCATGTGTGTATTTGATTGCATTACATACTGCCTCTCTCAATATGTGACATGTGCACCAGCCCATGACAGAATTAGCAATCAGGCATCCAGTAGTCTGGAGATGGCTGGCAGAGGCTCATTGAATGACTCTGCTTCATGATTTGTGTATACATCTTAGACATGAGGACATTCTCCACTCCTGTGCAGGAAATATGTCATGTGGCCAGAGGGAAAAAGGGGGTGTTGTATGCATGGGGCCACATTAAAGTTCACCTAAGTGGTAGTGAAATTAAAAGTGATTCAAATGATCATACAATAACTGTAATGTACCACCAGCCACACACAGCAGTAGACTGGATCTGATTTGAACATTACACCAGTGTAGGTATGGCAGCTGAATTCCATAGAATGTAACAGTAGCACCACCACATATGTCTGACTTTAACATTGTCACATTAAACTTTATGGATAAAAGCATCATTGCATGCTGAGAAGAATATGTTGGGAGGAGTGTCTGACATGGATGTGGACTCGCATCTCAGTGTAAAATTGTTACCGATTGTAGCAGCGAAGGGTTCTAAAACTGAACCCTTGGCCGCCTTTGTGGACTTTATGTGCAAGAAAGTATTAGAGGAAGTGCCGCATGTGATCAGAGATTCTTGGCACTGCCTTGAAAGACTTAGGGATGTTAAGGAAGATTTCAGGGACTACAGCTTCTTAACTGTGGATGTGGTCAACTTGTTTTCTACCATCCCCCACAAGGAGGGTTTGGATATGTTTCGTGAGAGTTTGGTAATGAGTAGCAAGGTGGATAAGGGTAGAATTAATTTAATTTGTGATTTAATGGAGATGGTTCTTTTGAATAATTTTATTAAATTTGAAGGGGAGACATTTCAGCAGTGTTCTGGTGAAGCTATGGGTGCAAGGTGTGCCCCTATATTTGCCAACATGGTTCTCCTAACGTGGGAGAGAACTTTTGTTCTCCCATCGAGATTTATGGAGAGCATTATTTTGTATAACAGATTCTTGGATGACCTGCTTATTTTATGGAAGGGAGATGAACTCCAGGTTCATGAGTTCATTGAGTATTTAAACAGTACCACCAATTTTTTGAAATTCTCCTTCCAATGGAAGAAGGATGCTACCAACTATTTGGACATAGCACTTGCCAAGAGTGAAGGAGGTTTAACCAGTTCTATATATAGAAAAGACAGTTATTCAAATTCACTCTTACACTTTAAAAGTTGCCACCCATTCCATCAAAGGAAAGGGGTGGCAAAAGGGCAGATGGTGCGATTGTCCAGACTGGTGAGTGAGGAAAGTTTATTTAAGCAGGAAATGTTCAAGTTAATAGGAATGTTAATGGATAGGGGTTACCCGCTCAAGTCGTTACTAAGATTGAAAAGGGAAGTGTACAAACGGAGAGGTTCATCTTACTCACCCATTTTATGGGGGGAAAGGTTGTCAGAGATTAACCAAGAGGGACAAAACAAGAAACAAGCAGGTGGAGCATGCTTTGTGTTGAAATTTAATGAGAAAAGTGATGAAATAGTTAAGGTGTTACAAGGGATGTGGGAGTATTGTTTGAGTGATGCCACAAAGGATATCTTAGGTGTCCATCCAAGAATTGTTTACAGTAAGGGGAATAACTTGAAAAGTATTTTGGAAAGTGAGGAAAAAGGTAGGGCATCTAGGATGTCCAAGTGTGGTTACTGTAGAAGCTGCAGGTACATAGCAGAAGGGTCTTATGTGTGTGTCAAAGGGTGGGGGTATTCTTTACCTTGCCCTGGAAAATGTAACTGTAACACAAAGAACATAGTTTACATGGCCTTTTGTGTAACCTGTGAAGCATTCTACATTGGCATGACCACCCAGAGGTTACGTGATAGGATGGTGGAGCATGTAAGAGCTATTAAGAACAAAGACTCTCACAATGCACTTTACATTCACAGTATTAATTGTAAGGAATTTAAGAAGTTTGTGTTCTTCATTATGGATAGAGTTTTGCTAGAACAGGGTGGTGATATAGGAAACAGGGTAGCATTTTTAGGAACTATGTGGCAGCTGAGATTAAACGCCACTAGATACCCTGGTATTAATGATTACATCTCTATAAAACCAGTTTTGAAACTTAAGGCCAGTATTGTATAAAATAATACAAAATAATATAATTTAATAGTAATTTAAATATGATAAAATGAAATAAAACAAAAGTAAACAAATAAATACAATGAAGATTAATGTATACACATGCATATAAACAAATTATTGAAGATTTATATGTATGGTACACATAGAATGGGTTGATTTTGAATAACCATCTTATATACATGGGTTTTTTACATTTTTATATCTTTATTCTTATTAGATTAGTAGAACTGTTGGGAGAATTTTAATTATGTTTTAGGAATTGTTTTATTATTTAGTATTCAGTGTTGAGTGATGTTTATTGAATAATTGATTAATTGGAGTAGTTTATTGATTTACAAGGTGATGTCATTGTGTTTGAAGAGTATAAAATGTATATGTTTTTTGTAAAACACTGACTCTGAAGAAGCCAACTTTGGTGAAAGCGCTTAGTCGGTGGAATAAAAAGAATTTCTTCCAAGGCTTGGTTCGTTGCTGGTGTTTCTGTGGCAGTGATCGTGTTGTTCTGTTACTTATTTACTTGCTTGCCCTTGGTTTGGGAAGTTTTTTTCTTGTATTGTCGTTCGATTCTGCCTCAGTTTATTGGCAACCTGTGCTGGGCTGTATGGAGGCTATATTGAGAGAGATCTCAACTGCTGTGAGCAAGCTGCTCCTTATGTGTGAGAAGGATAAAGCACCGGGTGTTTCCAGCCCCACTGACTCAGAAGTAGAGTTATACACATTACACTCCCCGGTTACTTCAGGTTCTAGTATACCGCTAGGGCAAAGGACTGTGTTTCCGGCTACCTCAGGCTCCAGTTTGCCGCCAGGGCAAAGGTCGGCTGTTCCGGTTACTTTCTCTGAGGTTGTTTCCAACTCCGGGGTAGGATCCTCGGTAGGCCCGAATGGGAGCGTGACGTTGGCACCGGAGCAGCGTATTCCTTGTTTGAGACGTGATGGTGAGGTCCGGTTCGAAGAATTATTATCGTGGTTCGAGGAGCCTGAATTGATTGACCGGGAAGTCACTACTAGGCTGGAACACACAGTGCCACTGTCGTTGAAAGAGCAGATTAACAGGTATGAAAGACTATGTACTAAATACAAAGCCTTGCAACTGGACAATCTTTTTCTTGCTCGCTCTAAAGAGCTTAACCAGGTACCCAAGGGGCTTAGGGTTTGGAAGCTCCCCATGGGCATTGAGTTTGGCACAGAAGTTTGTGCAGAGTTGATTGCCTTGTTTGACAAAACGGGACTTGAAATGCTCAGCATTATTATTAAAAACAATACTAGCAAGTTGCTCTCTATTCAAGAGGATATTTTAAAGCTTCACAAAAGCATTTGTTCGGACTTACAATTTTTTCAGCACGAGATACAATTTAATAATGTGCTTAAAAAGCTTGGTGGTTTTGTGAACAAAAATGTGGCACTTAAAATTAAAAAACTGGCAAGGGATACAACTGATTACAAACGTAATACAGCTTACCCGCCAGGTAAATACAAACACAGGGGTGAATTACACTCCAATTTTAACCTCCACACCTCCCAGGGGAATAACCGTTTTGCTCATGTCAGTGAATGTGACTTTGGCCAAGGCAATGGTGTACCAGTGGGTATGAGTGGAGACAGTGTCGATCAGGTTTTTGAGGAGGTCGACGATTTTTTGGACCCACCCATGGGGCCACGCAGGTCCAAAAGGTTGCAGAGCAAGGCACAGAAGACAACGGTTATGGACAAACATCGCAGGGGGTGGGGGAGGGAAGAGCATTATGTGCAGTATTGATTGATTGTGATGTGACTTACAACAATGATGTTTTTGGACACAAAAGTCATGTTGTTCCTTTGGTTTGCACTACTAACATTGATTGTATCAATGACACTATGTTACCTTCGCATATACAGATTTTCAATCATTGTAGATTAGAAAGTGACACTGATTGTACAAATGGGGGGGTACAGTCGAGGTTACAAGATACACACACAGAAAAAGTAAAAGAAAATGAAGTTATGGAAGTGAACAATGTGATTGAGGTTTTTGATACGACTGTTTTGTTCAACAGTAACATTGAATTGGAGCAGGGTGATTTAATTAATGTTGCACCTGGAGTTTGTACCAAGAACTTGCTTTGTAATGATTCTATTAGTGTTGATGCAAACATGACTTGCCATGTTATACAGAAGAGTGAATACTTTATATACAATTATACTGATAAGATGATTGATGATGTGTATTTTGAATTGTTCACGAAAGGAATTAATTTTGTACCCAATTTCAAACTTGATGTTGCGCAATTACTAGTCAATTTGAAGCTATTTATAAGAAAATTAAACTTGGAAATGTATTTTCATGAGAACCAAAAAGATGGAACTAATGTTGAAATTAATGGCTGTAGGGTTCTTTCAAGGAGAAGCACTTTTATTCCTCCACCATGCAGTGAGGTTACAGCTCTTGAAAGATTACTAGAATTTGAGTTCAGGAAGATTTGTAAAGGAAAATATTTTTTGGTTGACAACTTAAGTACAAAAGAAAGGTTGTTGTTAAAAGAACTTCAGAAAGCTGGTAACATTAGGTGTATGAAGCCAGATAAGGGTGGGGGAATGGTTTTGATGGACAAGGTGGACTACATTGCATCTATGATGTCGATTTTGGAGGACCAAGAAACCTATAAGAGGGTATCTAGAAATGAAATTAATATTGCCTATAGAAGGATTGAATTATATTTGTGTGACGCCCTCTTTCAAGGTATGATTTCTGAAACTGAATATGATTATTTGATGGTTAAGAATGCAGTTTTACCTAACATTTTTGGGATTCCCAAGGTCCACAAGGGTGTGGCCAAGTTGCAGTTTAGACCGATTGTAGCAGCGAAGGGTTCTAAAACTGAACCCTTGGCCGCCTTTGTGGACTTTATGTGCAAGAAAGTATTAGAGGAAGTGCCGCATGTGATCAGAGATTCTTGGCACTGCCTTGAAAGACTTAGGGATGTTAAGGAAGATTTCAGGGACTACAGCTTCTTAACTGTGGATGTGGTCAACTTGTTTTCTACCATCCCGCACAAGGAGGGTTTGGATATGTTTCGTGAGAGTTTGGTAATGAGTAGCAAGGTGGATAAGGGTAGAATTAATTTAATTTGTGATTTAATGGAGATGGTTCTTTTGAATAATTTTATTAAATTTGAAGGGGAGACATTTCAGCAGTGTTCTGGTGTAGCTATGGGTGCAAGGTGTGCCCCTATATTTGCCAACATGGTTCTCCTAACGATGGAGAGAACTTTTGTTCTCCCATCGAGATTTATGGAGAGCATTATTTTATATAACAGATTCTTGGACGATCTGCTTATTTTATGGAAGGGAGATGAACTCCAGGTTCATGAGTTCATTGAGTATTTAAACAGTACCACCAATTTTTTGAAATTCACCTTCCAATGGAAGAAGGATGCTACCAACTATTTGGACATAGCACTTGCCAAGAGTGAAGGAGGTTTAACCAGTTCTATATATAGAAAAGACAGTTATTCGAATTCACTCTTACACTTTAAAAGTTGCCACCCATTCCATCAAAGGAAAGGGGTGGCAAAAGGGCAGATGGTGCGATTGTCCAGACTGGTGAGTGAGGAAAGTTTATTTAAGCAGGAAATGTTCAAGTTAATAGGAATGTTAATGGATAGGGGTTACCCGCTCAAGTCGTTACTAAGATTGAAAAGGGAAGTGTACAAACGGAGAGGTTCATCTTACTCACCCATTTTATGGGGGGAAAAGTTGTCAGAGATTAACCAAGAGGGACAAAACAAGAAACAAGCAGGTGGAGCATGCTTTGTGTTGAAATTTAATGAGAAAAGTGATGAAATAGTTAAGGTGTTACAAGGGATGTGGGAGTATTGTTTGAGTGATGCCACAAAGGATATCTTAGGTGTCCATCCAAGAATTGTTTACAGTAAGGGGAATAACTTGAAAAGTATTTTGGAAAGTGAGGAAAAAGGTAGGGCATCTAGGATGTCCAAGTGTGGTTACTGTAGAAGCTGCAGGTACATAGCAGAAGGGTCTTATGTGTGTGTCAAAGGGTGGGGGTATTCTTTACCTTGCCCTGGAAAATGTAACTGTAACACAAAGAACATAGTTTACATGGCCTTTTGTGTAACCTGTGAAGCATTCTACATTGGCATGACCACCCGGAGGTTACGTGATAGGATGGTGGAGCATGTAAGAGCTATTAAGAACAAAGACTCTCACAATGCACTTTACATTCACAGTATTAATTGTAAGGAATTTAAGAAGTTTGTGTTCTTCATTATAGATAGAGTTTTGCTAGAACAGGGTGGTGATATAGGAAACAGGGTAGCATTTTTAGAAACTATGTGGCAGCTGAGATTAAACGCCACTAGATACCCTGGTATTAATGATTACATCTCTATAAAACCAGTTTTGAAACTTAAGGCCAGTATTGTATAAAATAATACAAAATAATATAATTTAATAGTAATTTAAATATGATAAAATGAAATAAAACAAAAGTAAACAAATAAATACAATGAAGATTAATGTATACACATGCATATAAACAAATTATTGAAGATTTATATGTATGGTACACATAGAATGGGTTGATTTTGAATAACCATCTTATATACATGGGTTTTTTATATTTTTATATCTTTATTCTTATTAGATTAGTAGAACTGTTGGGAGAATTTTAATTATGTTTTAGGAATTGTTTTATTATTTAGTATTCAGTGTCGAGTGATGTTTATTGAATAATTGATTAATTGGAGTAGTTTATTGATTTACAAGGTGATGTCATTGTGTTTGAAGAGTATAAAATGTATATGTTTTTTGTAAAACACTGACTCTGAAGAAGCCAACTTTGGTGAAAGCGCTTAGTCGGTGGAATAAAGAGAATTTCTTCCAAGGCTTGGTTCGTTGCTGGTGTTTCTGTGGCAGTGATCGTGTAGTATACATAGTATCATCCCATATCAGCAATTGTCAGGAGGTATATTACTACAGCTGTTATGGAAGAAACGTTTAATGAAATGATAGCAGTGGCCATTGTTACATTACCTCACATCACAGCTTATAATACCCTCTTGTAGGCCTACCGTTAGTGCACACCTCAACATAGCACATATTGATGACAGCAACATTGACATATAAAATGTTCATAAAGTCATAGGTCATTACTAAGCTAATGGCCAACATCTCATAAAATCCTAGACATTATTATACCATTTAAACTAAACTCCTTATATCTATATGCTGGAAGATACTAAGGCTATGTGCGCATGTGTGTATTTGATTGCATTACATACTGCCTCTCTCAATATGTGACATGTGCACCAGCCCATGACAGAATTAGCAATCAGGCATCCAGTAGTCTGGAGATGGCTGGCAGAGGCTCATTGAATGACTCTGCTTCATGATTTGTGTATACATCTTAGACATGAGGACATTCTCCACTCCTGTGCAGGAAATATGTCATGTGGCCAGAGGGAAAAAGGGGGTGTTGTATGCATGGGGCCACATTAAAGTTCACCTAAGTGGTAGTGAAATGAAAAGTGATTCAAATGATCATACAATAACTGTAATGTACCACCAGCCACACACAGCAGTAGACTGGATCTGATTTGAACATTACACCAGTGTAGGTATGGCAGCTGAATTCCATAGAATGTAACAGTAGCACCACCACATATGTCTGACTTTAACATTGTCACATTAAACTTTATGGATAAAAGCATCATTGCATGCTGAGAAGAATATGTTGGGAGGAGTGTCTGACATGGATGTGGACTCGCATCTCAGTGTAAAATTGTTTAATAAATATTTGAATGTGTACATGCTCAAGTTGCCTGCTGTCAGATTAGAACCTGTACATATCTAGTTACAGAAGCTGTAGGAACACAGTACTTACCATTACTGTCACAGCACAAGTTTGACTTGAGCAATGTCAGAGTGCACTTTATACAGGATAGCATCATCAGTGTATGTTACAAGAAGATGCTTGCAGGTGTGTCGGACATAGTTGTGGACTCACATACCATTCTAAGATTGTCACCATACTGATTTTTCAATGAACAAATATACACCAGTTGACCGCAGTGAGACCAGAGACCCTAACTACCTATGTACAGAACACAGGCTGGCTATTATAGTGTCAGACAACACTTTACAGCTGATGACATCAACAGTGTCTGGTGAGAAGAAGATGCTAGTAAGAGTGTTCTCACATGCTGTTTTAAAATGGTCTCTGGAATGTGAGATAACTGAACACAGATTCACACGTTCACCACAGTGAGACTAGAACCCCTATCTATCTATAGAACACAGTACTTAACACAAGTGCCACAGCGCAAGTCTGGCAATTATAGTGTCAGACGACACTTTACAGCTGATGACTTCAGCAGTGTCTGGTGAGAAGAAGAAGATAGTAGCAGGAGTGTCTCACATGCTGTTTTAAAAAGGTCTCTGGAATGTGAGCTAACTGAATATGCACTCACAAGTTGACCAAAGGGAGACTAGAACCCCTACTTAATTATCTACAGAACACAGTATTTAACACAAGTGGCACAGCACAAGTATGGCTATTGTAATGTCAGACAATTTATAGCTGATGCCAGCAGTGTAAGTTTGTGAGAAGATCTTGGGAGGCGTGTATGAAATGGCTGTGTAGGCATGTACAACTATCAAAATATTTGCTTTGCATGGGATTGCATTGGTGACAGCTGGATACAGACTCATGTTCTTTTAACTATATACAGTGAGACTAGAACACCTACTTAACTAGTTACGCAAGCTAGGGAACTCAGTACTAAACACAAGCACCACAGCACATGTCTTACTTTTACACTGCTGCTGGACAATTTATAGTGGATGCCATCATCATTGTATGTTTGTCAGAAGATGCTGGGAGGCCTGCATAAAATGGTTGTGTAGGCATGTATGACTGTCAAAATATTTGTTCTGCATGGGCCTGGATTGCTGACAGAAGGATACAGATTCTGACTGCACACATACACACACCAGTTGGCTGCTGTGAGATTAGAACCCCTACCTAATTAGGTACAGAAGTTAGAGAACTCAGTGCTTAATGCAAGCTCCACGGTACAACCATACCCCACAATTGTCCAGATTTTGCCTCATATTTTTGGTCTTTTTCCCATAAAATTATGGCTTTCTAGCAAATTATTGGCAAATCATTGAAGACTGAAGTCAGAATATAATTCCAGACATTTGAGTTTCAGATTCGTACCCTTCAGAAAATTCATGCCAAAGCAAAACCGATCATATCAACTTTCTAAGTTTGTCAGAGCAATATTTAAAAAGTGTCCCTGGTTTGTCAGAGCAATATTTAAAAAGTGTCCCTGTTTTGGGCCTTTGTCTCACAATTATTTATGGCTTTGTCCAGATTTCTTCCTCTAAGAGGTTGAGAGATATGGGCTTTTAATACAGCTGCTGGACAATTTATAGTAGATAACATCATCATTGTATGTTTGTGAGACGATATTGGGATGCCTGTATGAAATAGCTGTGTAGGCAGGTTTAAGTGTAAAAATATTTTTTCTGCATGAGAGTGGATTGATGACAGTAGGATACAGACTCATGTCCTTCTGGCTCTGCACACACAGTCTTACAGATACATAGAGACACACATAGTGTGGCTGTTGTGTTAAGTTAACCCATATCTAAGTATCTTCTTCCCATCCTTAGAATACACTAGTTAATAAATGCACCATCCCTGAAGTATGATTTCGCCTTGTCATAGTGGTCTTTATAGATGATGCCATCATCATTATATGATGTGGTTAACATATCCTGTTATGACAGTGGTGTGCACAGTGTGGATGTACTATTTCCTGTTGTGTTTCCAATGTACATGTTAACGTTAACAGACAGCTTCTCAAACTAGTTGTAAAAAGCTGTCAGGAATGCGTGTAGCAGAACTGTCCTCCCTCCCTATTGGTGTCTTGTTCTTATACTTGGCAGCTTTGCAGTTGCCCACCCCTAGTGTAAATTTGATCTGAGAACATTTGGGAAAGCCAACCCCCTTAGTTTCTTAACCTTGAATTATCTCCTTTCTCCCTTTCCACTTTACTAAAAAAAACTTTATTCAGCTGCTTTTACAGTGTTTGTGTTTCCTACTCCTACTCTATCACTTCATCTTCTTTTTTTCTGCTACTTGTTCTCTAAAGTGTTCAATTGCATCTTCTCTGCTGCTTTTAGTACTGCTTGGTTTTAGCCTATTTCAATTTTAAGCCTCTTAGTTTTGGTTTAAGCACTTGGGCTTTAGGCCTAGCCCTTAGCTCTCCCTGGCCTCTCTCCCTTAAATTCTGACAAATATGGATGGACAATTTCCTATGGTTTCTCCTGCCAGCCTAGTTGATATGGGCATCCTGAGACAGTGTAACAACTGCCTCATGTACATGGACAACCATCTACTAGTACCACCTAATTACATAACATAAACAAACCCAAACAAAGGAGACCTCAGCGGAAAAAACACATGAGAACACCAGAACCCTCCACACGACATACCATACATAGTCCACATACCAGTGTCTCACAACCACTGAGGCCTAACCATAAACCCAACATATTAGTCATAGGAGACTCCATTGTGACACACACAGATGTGCCTCTCAACAGTCTGGATAAGGACAAAGTCATGGTTAGTTGTTTGTCAGGTGCCAAAATCCACCATATCACACATGCACTCAAGTCTCTGAACAACAGGTACTGTTATGACTCTGTCATAGTCCATGTTGGTGTGAACGACTTGAGATGTACTTCCCTGGACTATATGAAGTGAGACATGATTGAGCTCACTGAATATGTGTCCCAGGCAGGTATGTCACTAGACTTAAGCAGCATTCTACTGTCACCCAGAATGATGGCTCAATATAAACAGAAAAAAATTGACTTTAACAATTGGCTTAGTTTCTGGTGTCATTCCAGGGGGATCCAGTGCCTGACAGCCTGCGAAGATATGATTGACAGACCATGATGCTTTGCTAGAGATGGCATGCATCTGTCTCACTTGTGCTTCAGGCTTCTGGCAAAGGGCCTTGCCTCTCACATAGTGCCTTTTTTAGGAAAAGTCATGAGGTCGATACTACCAACATAAAAATATCAACAAAATGCAAATTAAAGGTCATGCTGCTAAATGCTAGGAGTCTAAACATGAAACTGCAGTCATTGCAAACATTCTTAAACCTTGAAGATGTTGACATTTGTGCAGTCACAGAAACCTGGTTCAAAGCTGCGGAGAGCACCCCAGCCTTACCTGGTAACTCATCCTATCATACATTTAGACCCCAAAATGTGGGCAGCAAAGCCAAAGGAGATGGAGTTTCAATACATATTAAAGACACACACACACACCTCCAGGCTGGTCAAAGAGTATAACACACAGGAGACTCCAGCTGCAGTTAACCATTGACAAGACCCCTATTCAAATTATAGCTAGCAACAGGCCCCCAAATTTGACTCAAGATGCCCACTCCACCTATCTGTACCTCTTCAAATCTACCAATATTCAACCCTTTACCCTGATCCTAGGTGACTTTAATTACCCAACCATAGTTTGGAAAAACTACTCATGCCAGAACACAAATGACAGAGATTTTTTGATTTTATCAATGCAAATGCCTTGGGACAGCTAGTTGATATCCCCACAAGAGGCAATAATATATTGGACCTGATATTAACCAATATGATTAACCACTGCAGCACCCATATGGTATCATCATCCCTGGTAAGATCCAACCATAAAGCGGTCATTTTCAAAGTCACCATCTCCCCTGACCCCCCTCTAGCTAGGGTCAAACAAAAAAACTTCTCCAAAGATGATTACAACCTCCTGAGGGATGGTATAAACAGCTTCACAGCCCCCTCCTCCACTGTAGGAACTGGCACCAATGTCCAAATCTACACCAAAGTACTATACTAGCATTTATATAGATGCATAGTATCAGGAATACCTGACAGGACAAAATCATCTCCTGCAAGGAAGAGTAAACCTGTCTGGTGGACATTTGCAACAAATATAAACTATATAATAAAAGGAAAAAATTGCTGTCCAGGACCAAGAAGGAGCTGGTGTCCAATTGGAAGCAATCTCTCCTTAGTCTGAACAAGCAAATAAGAGCACTAGTGAAATCCTCTAAAGCCAACTTTGAGTCCAAATTGGCCACATCTACTAGAGACAATTATAAGGCATTCTTCACATATGTCCATAATCTCAAAGGAAACACCCAGATCTGTTCAGAACTGGTGGTCAAGGACACCACATATACAAATGCTGTAGATATAGCCAATCTACTGGCTGACAGATTCAGTGAAAACTTCTCCCCTCTGTCCCCCCATCAGTAAATCAGGACATCCTCAGTACCTGCCCCCCAATCCTTATTTCTAGGGAACAGGTCATCACTGCCCTCTCAAAGGTAAACAAATGCAGCCTCCATGAGACCTGATAACATCCCAGGCTGCATCTTACATGAACTCAGGCATGAACTTGCAGCACCATTAGGCACCCTATTCAACCAAAGCCTGAGTACCGGCACTGTCATCCCTTTAATCAAAGGTGGAGCATCCACCAATCCATGAAATTATAGACCCATCAGCCTAACTAGCCTGATCTGCACGGCCATGGAATGGACATTGGCAACCTCCAAACACTCGGCCCCAAACAGTTTGGCTTTGTCAAGGGGAGGCCATGTCTGGTAAATCTGGTTGACTTCTTTGAGACAATCACCAAAGCCATGGATGGGGAGAAGATGGTGCACTCCATCTACCTTGACCTGGCCAAAGCCTTCAAAACTATTCCCCACTCGGGCAGAGTAGATAAACTCAATCAACTAGGCATCAATCCATACGCTAGCAGATGGGTAGCAAACTGGCTCACTGATAGAACCCACCTAATCAAAATAGGGGAAGCTACCTCAAGCAGTAGACCCATAATGAGTGGAGTACCCCAGGGATTGGTCTTGGAGCTTCTGTTATTCAGGATATACTTCCCTGAGGTGCAGGCCAAAACCAATGGGCTATGGCTGACCAAGTTTGCAGATGACTGCAAGCCGGGCACAGCCATCAATTCCCCAAGTGATGTGGACTTCCTCCAAGAGGACCTCACCCAAACAAATGACTGGTGCCAGAAATACAGACTCTTCAAAGTGACCTCTGTATGGCATAGAAAGCAATCTCAGACCTTGCCTTGATGGGACTGCTGCATATCTGCAAGTCATGCTCCATTCGATCAACCCATATGCGCAACCTCAACCTGGTCTATGATATCAATAGAAATTGTTGGTGGGACAGATTTGTGTCCCAGAGACTCCACATCTGTGGAATAGAATCCCTATCCATGTCAAGCAGAGTACCTCATTATCCCTTTTTAAGCGCAACCATGATAACTGGATGGGAAACAGAAAATACACTCCTGGGATTCAACCTGTGTCCCTGCTGGACAGCAGCTCTGGGTGCTGACTTG
Organism: Protopterus annectens; assembly: GCF_019279795.1. Taxonomy (NCBI): domain Eukaryota; kingdom Metazoa; phylum Chordata; order Ceratodontiformes; family Protopteridae; genus Protopterus; species Protopterus annectens. The sequence goes on along the minus strand of NC_056726.1, from coordinate 669,582,832 downwards.
TCTAAACATGGGCTAAACTCTTGGCTAGGCTTATAAGGGCCTCAGGGCCAGTAATCTAGTAACCTCCTATGATCCTATGAACAGAGATATATGCAGCTTAATCTTAATATGTTGTGCACATTACACACTTACTGTCACACACAGACACTTTTTGTGATTAGCATGCATGAAACTGTGTATTTATATGTGTTCATATTTCTGTTGAATGGATGTCATATTAATACATGTATAAGACAATTTTAATGTCTGTTATCAGTATAAAGCTTTAGATGATGTTAGAATGCAGTTCTGCTATTGATTTCTGTAGTACAGTTGACATTTGGGAACTAGTATTAACATATCAATTTACAAGTGCATGGGTGCAGGGCACACATGAGTCTGTCTGAGTAAATAGGTGTTCAGTCAGCAACAAGGGCCTTCCTTTTGGTTGTGGTTTTACATGGATTATTATGTGATGAAGAGTAATTGGGCAGTAAACATACTAATTCATACCAATCAGCTATTTCCATAACATACCTCCGAGCAGCTGGTTTGCATGATCAATGGCAAAGTGTGTGTGCATGCAAGATTTAGATTTCATGACTACTACCTGAACTTGAGAAGTACTTATGCTTATCGGCTATGGTAGAAACAGCTGAGAGATACTATGGTGTTCATAATGAAGTTTATATTACAAAAAAAAAAAAAAAAATGACGGCACCCTGTGTGGCAATTGCTATTTCAGCTCAACAGGAAAATGTGTATTATTTGTCTTGTTTTATGTAAAAATCATTGAAAAGAACAGAATCTGTGACAAATACAGAAGGAAAACTAAGTTATGACAGAGATTGCTTACAGGAAATTTGACACCTAAGCTCAGAGTGCAGAAGAATAGATGGGCTACGATCTGCAGGGCCTGTGAGGCCTACAACACTGCAAAATACAGAAGGAAAACTAAGTTATGACCGAGACAGCTTACTGGAAATTCGACACCTAAGCTCACAGTGCAGGAGGACTGATGAGCTGCTGTCTATAGAGCCTGTGAGGCCTACAACACTCCATGAACTACAGGAACTAGGAATTATGCTCAAACGTGGTCCGAATTGCCTTGTTCAAGCAAAGCTGTCTACTACCACATACAGGAAGTGGAAAAGAAGGAAAAGATGTGAAAGATAAAGGAAGCATGGCTCTCATGCTGGACTATCTGCCAGGCTAAAACCTAATACATATAGGCTTGTACTCCTATCCTTGCTACTGGCCAATGTTCACAACTTTGATAGCAAAATGGACTAAATAAGACTGGAGTTAACCACTCATAGCAAGGTGAGAAACAGCTGTGTATTTATGTTTACTGAGACATGGTTAAACAATAATATAAATGATAGTGTGATAGTGCGATGTATGTAGAAGGGCTTACATTATTTAAAGCAGACAGAAACCACGCACTCTATAGAAAATCAAGGGGAGAGGGTGTCTGTATCTATGTCAGCAATCACTGGTGCAGCAACTGTGAGTTGGTTACTAAACACTGCTCTGAAAATACTGAGTTTATGTAATTGAAATGCAGACCTTTCTACCTGCCAAGGGAGTTCAATGGTGTGAGCATCACAGTAGTGTCTATTTCCCCCAGTGCCAATACCAATGAGGCACTGAATAGACTTTACCAGTCAATCAGTAAGTGACAAAACCAGAATCCAGAGTTTGCTTGCATAATAGGAGGTGATTTTAATTAAGCACATCTGAAAACAGTTTTACCTCAGTAATTCCAACATGTGGTCTTTGCAACGAGGGGAGAAAACATTTTGCATAAAGTCTACACCAGTGTCAAGCTAGCATATAAGGCAGTACCTCATTCACATCTGGGTAACTCAGATCATCTCTCCATTATGCTACTACCAGCATATAGGCCATTGTTAATCAGAGGAAAGCCATCCAGGAAACAAATAAGGGTATGGCCAGAGGGAGAAGTCTCAGCACTCCAGGACTGCTTCGAAAGCAAGGTCTGGAATATATGCAAGGAGCTGGCTACTATGGACCAGAAAATTAACTTGGATGAGTACAAAGAGTCCATGATGGCCTGTATATCAAAGTGTGTGGATGATGTAACAGTCAATAAGACCATCATCACATGAGGAAATCAGAAACCTTGGCTCATAAGTGGAGTGTATGAGCATGCAATGGTGCCTTAAGTCTAAAGACAAAAATTTCCTTAGGGAAGTCAGACTGAAACTAAGTAGATGGATAAGAGAGGCTAAGCGGGCCTATGGACAAAAAATCAGGGTCACTTCTCAGACCTGAGAGACTCCAGGCATCTGTGGCAAGGTATACAATCTGTATCAGACTACAGGCCCCTGTCTTCTCAATGTGATGATAACATGGAGTTTCTCAATGAGCTCAACACCTACTTCATCAGGTTTGAGAAGGGAAAGAATGCAATGGCAATGAAAATGTCCACTAACCAAGAAGATGAAGTGGTTCGCCTTCACCCAGAGGATGTTTAATGGGTGCTGCGATGAGTAAACCCAAGAAAGGCAGCTGGTCCTGACAATATTCTGGGTTGGGTGCTCAGGGACTGTGCTGACCAGTTAACTACTGTTCTCACCGACATATTCAACATTTCTCTGCATCAAGCCACAGTACCCAAGTGCTTCAAGAATACAACCATTATACCACTGCCCAAAAGTCTCCACCCTCATGCCTGAATGACTACCTCCCAGTAGCTCTCAACTCCACTGTAATGAAGTGCTTTGAGAGATTGGTCAAAGACTACTTAACATCAAGTCTTCCTGCAATGCTGGACCCACTCCAATTTGTTTATAGATTCAATCGCTCTACAGCAGATGTCATCTCACTGGCACATCACTTATCCTTGGCACACCTGGAGAACACAAACTGCTATGCCCGCATGTTATTTATTGACTTCAGCTCGGCTTTCAGCACTGTCATCCCCCAACATTTGACTGAGAAATTGGTCCATCTGAGTATTAGCACTACTTTATGCAACTGGATTCTGGACTTTCTTATTGACAGACAACAAAAGGTATGTGTAGGCAGCAACACCTCGGTGACCATCACACTGAACCCTGGAGTACCGCAAGGATGTGTCCGGAGTCCCTTGCTGTTCACCATGCTGACAAATGACTGCATCACTAAGTACAACACACACCACATCATTAAGTTTGTAGATAATACTACAGTAGTGGGTCTCAGCAACAATGGTGACAAAAAGCCTACTGAGAGGAGGTGAACCAACTGATGTCTGGTGTGACAACAACAACCTGACTCTCAATGTGAATAAAACAAAGGAGATAATAGTAGACTTCAGGAAGAGATGTAAGGCTCATTCTCCATTCACAATCAAAGAAGAAACAGTGGAAAGGGTGAAGAGCACCAAGTTCCAGGGGGTGCATATCCCTGAAGACATGTCTTGGTCAAACATTAATCATATTGTCAAGAAGGCACAACGGTGTCTACACTTTCTAAGAAGGTTGAGGAGAGCAAAACTACCAACTTCGGTTCTCACAACCTTCTACAGGGGTACCATCAAAAGCATCCTGACTATTAATCTCTCAGTGTGGTATGGAAACTGCATGGTTTCAGATCGCAAATCTCTCCAGAGGGTGGTGAAAGTGGCAGAGAGAATTATCAGGTCCACACTCCTATCTATTCAGGACTTGCACTCTGCTCGGTGCCTCAGCAGAGCCATGAAAATAGTCAAAGACTGCATTCACCCCGCCCACGGTCTGTTCTCATGTTTATCTTCAGGCAGGAGATGCCATAACTTATGTTGCAACACCACTAGATTTAACAGAAGCTTTATTCCACAAGCCATCAGACTTCTGAACTCCAATAATAGCATACACCATGCTAGTCATAGAGGTCTGGAGTTGCAATGCTGAAGTGATTCACAGACATATGCAATAACTATATAAAAGTAAAATCTTATACCTTATGTGCAATATCAACAATGCCAGGTTAACATTCTGTGCAATATACCAAGTTAGCAGTCTGTGTAATCTGAAATCTGTCTGATTTTGATCTGTGCAATATCTGTGCAATATTTTGGATGCTGACAAAAGCATGTAAGTGGAATAGTCTTGGTGCATGCCATTGTACTTGTTTCTGCACTGCATAAATGTCTTACTGTTGCTATTGTTGGATTAGCTTTAGTATATGTGCTATTGTTGCATTAATATCAGTATATGTTGTATGCACATTAATTTTGAAGTAACACAGTTCTGTTCATTTGCACTGTTGTGCAGTCTGAATGACAATAAAGTTCACTTTCACTTTGACTTTGAAATGTTGTGGCAGAAATTTTATGACATGAAGGACTATTAGTATTGTTTTTCCCATTTGCGCTGAGTTAAGCAATGAGTAAACATGGGTCACTGCTTCATTTAGAAAATGATAACAGTTGTATTGGTTCACTTTCCTCCGTGCAAACATGTTAAGCAGAGAGGTGCAGCAGTCAGCATTTTGGATAGTACTGAGTGTAATAAAAATACTTGCTATCTAGCTGTCTTTGTGGCAGGAGCTGTAACAGCAGAGAGGGTAATGTGACAGTTGGTATCAGTTTATGGGTTGGATGCTGATGTACCTATTAGATGAGTTAACTTTTCAGACATGTATTTTGTGTATAAATTTTATGACCTGACATATTTTTTGGTGGCTTTACACACTGATACAAGTAATTTGTACAAGGTGGCATTCAAACCCATGTAAAATAGACAATACATAATCTTCCACATAGGTGTTTTTGCCACAGAGGAAGGGTTTGTCAGACATACTCATTAATTATATAGACATATTTAAGAGTGAGTGGTTAACCATGTTAATTATACAGACACATTTAAGGGTGAATGGTTAACCATGTATGTGTGTGACCTGTTACTGTCTTGGTTTATACATCCATGTGTATATGACTATCATTAAAGTATGAAGTCCATCCCTGGGCAGAAATGACACTTTTAAGTACATTAACATAATTGCCAGTATACTCAGTCACACATATAATTCATATGATATCCACTGCTATACATAGTCATTTTTATGTATAATTATATTTATATTGCTAATGTTAATATAAATTAGAATGGAACAGAGTTGGAGCTTGCTGATCTGGAACCCTGGCTCACATGTATTGTGGCCATGAACTTACACCATTTGCCACAGGGAAGGATGGGTAATAGGTATATTTTTTATAGTCATTACTGTGCAGATTGCTCATTGCTACTGAGGATGTTTGTCACACATGCTCATTAGTTATATATACACATTAAAGTCTTGTCTGATTAACCATGTATGTGTGACATGAAAGTGCAGAAAATGAATGTTTAATTGTAGAACCATGATTGTACTGATAACCACAGTTAGACATATAATATATATGATATCATTTGTATGCTCAGTTCACCTGCTACACATATTTGTATGTTTAATTATTTTTATAATGTTAATTTCTATATAAATTACAGTGGACCAGCATTAATAAAGCTTAGAGTTTGCTGGATTAGAACCCTGGTTCATGTGTATTCTGGCCATTAACTGGCATCTGTTGCCACAGGAAGAGCTAGGCAACAGGTATTTTTTATTTATTTTATTTTACATTTGTTGACCGGGCTAGTCTAACTGGATACATGCCCATTTTCAGTAGAGGCCCGGGGAGATAAGCTCCACTTTAAACTAAATAAATATCAAGACAGAACAAAAGTCCAAAAAAATATATCTAAAATATATATACATGAAGATTTTCTTCAACAACTTGAATTATACAGAACTAAAATTATATAGACTGTGACTACTGAGTTTAACAAGGCAAAATACAGTACTATTACCATGGGAAAGAGATTGATCTTTTACCATAAGTATATTGGGTAGGAATGTACTTTTACAATGATGTATATAGGTTATAAAAAATATAACACTGAGAAAATAAGAAATTATTAAATATATGTTCATTTAGAAGTAATTACAGTTATAGTGAAATAAATAGTTGGTCTATATACAAGGTGGAAGACATGTGCTCACTGCAGAAAGAATGTTGTAAAGAGCATACTCAGTGATAGTTCCTTGGGAATAAGATACTAAGAAGGGAGTGAGGGATGCATTTACTAATTCTGCAAAGTGGGTTATTGGAGGAGAGTTATAGAATAATGTTATACTGGGGGGGGGGTGTTAGTCAGGGTTAGTACAAGGACATAGCCATTGTGTTTTAGTTGAATTTTTAGTTGCTTTTTAAAAAGTGGTAATGATGACAGAGATGTAAGTTTAATGGAAAGCTTGCTCCATATCTTCCCCACTGAATTAGAGAAAAGAGAATCACCTGCCTTGTTGTGGGATTTCTGGATGGTAACCAGTAGTTTATTTGCTGAGTGAAGGGTAGTAAGGTTTGTGTAGGGGGAGATGAGGCTACTGAGAATAGGAGTATTTCTAGGCTGGTACAGAATCTTATGGGTAATGGAGAGTTGTTGAAATTCTAGCTGGTTATTTAGCTCTAGCCGTCTTAGAAGTTTGAGATTTAGACAGTGATGAGTTCTAAATGGGGACCCAGTAGCAAACCTGGCAATATTGTTATAAGAAGTGGTCAATTTGTTTAGGTTGCTTTTGGAAAGATTAGTATAGATGGGTGAGGCATAGAGGAGGGTGGAGATCAGATGGGTCTGAGCAATAGTAGATCTGGCTTCTGGGGTGAGAAAAGGTTTTATCCTATACAAGGATCCAAGTTTTCTGTACTGTATGTTCTTTACACTCAATACTGTGTATGAGTGCTGACTGCCAGGCGATGCCTCTTAGCTTGTTTGCATGATGGAAGACCACACATGTTACATTGTTATCTTTTTAGAAACTGACAAGTCTGTAGGTGTTGTGGAGCCATGCTAACCATCGAGCTATGCCGCTTAGCTTGTTTGCGTGATGGAAACCACAAGATGTAACAATGTATCTTTTTGGAAATTGACAATGTCTGCTTATTGTCTGTAGGTGTTGTGGAAGCATGCTGACTGCCACTTGACGCTATTTATCATGTTGACACGAGAGAAGGCAAAAGCTGTAACAATGTATCTTTTCTGAAACTGACAATGTCTGCTTGTTGTCTGAGGCATAATGCTGTGATTCTGTGAAGGTGAGCAATGTGCAAATGAGACAGGCAAAGCTCAACATCTATTATTCTTGTAAAAAGTGTTTCTAATTATTCATCATTAAAAGCTATGTGGGACTCGAACCATGATCTACATATCCTATGTGCTGTATGCTTCATAGTTTCCCCTGGTGTGCTGCACACACACAGCTGTAATTTATGCTGTCCTTATCAGAGAATCAACTTCCATTAATTTTAATTTATTTATCCATTTCACTGTATTTGCAGTAAGCCGTGCATCACACAAATATTAATATTTTTAAAAAAGTAAAGGAAACATAAACATTACTAAGTACATTTTAACACACCTTACAGGTTTTGACACAAGTCTGGATTTGAACTATCATACTAATGAGAGTAACAAACACACTAGGAGTGCCTTATCTCTCTTTGCCACAGAAACAACTTTGCAGCAGGAAAGCAAATCATTGTGCATACAAGCAAGTCCCATTTCCTCCACAGTATTAACAAAACATATACACTTGTACACTTTTAGTTGTTTGTACATGTGTTGCTTACAGATTTATTGCAATGAGTGATCACAGAACCAGTTATAAATATTGTTTGCAGCAATGCACCTCTGTTTTCTATTTGTACTGTGTTCATTGTTCTCTTATATGTGCTGCACTGTCAGACATGCAATACATAGGGCATTTTGTATGGCTGTCCTTTAAATGTATGATAAAATGACATGACATTGAAAATTAAGTGTCAGCAATGGCAGAAAATTTTGGCTATTAGTTAACAAAAATGAGAACTGTGTGCTTTTCCCTTCCATTTAAAAGCTAGTTACAGTTACTTCTACACTTTGTAAGTGTATCCTGGGTGACACACCCAATGCAGGTGAGATAGTCTGAATTACTGTTGTCTTCCTTCTCCCTCATACTAATTATTCACAGTTGCAGTCCATAGCAACAAACAGTGGTGTAGTGCCTACACTATGTTTCTGCAGTCAAGTTTGTGATTCAGCAATTCTAATGAGTTCACATCTCATTTGATTCTTCACCATGCTCAGAGGCCTGAATCTACACTATAAAAAGATTACTGTGTAGCTAGGGAACGTGAAGGTGAGGAGACTTGTGTATTTGGAGAACATAGAAGATTGCTATTCCTTTTGATTTATCTGCAGATAAGGTTTTTAATATTGGTAAGGTATGATTGTATTTTTCAAATACATTCTAGATTTGTTAACATGTTACAAAGAAAAGTTTTATATACATGCTTTAGAAAATGGAACTTTTATCTGTATGCTCATCTTATAGCTTACTGTTGGCATAGGCATTTTGGGAAGCATTCTTACTTAGACAGCCTATTAATTTTCATCACCAGTGTTATCGTTAAAACTGGATTATCTTACAGTTTTCTTGTGTTATTTCAGGGACATGTAATGTACTATATTGCCAGTGATGCAGGGGTGTTATATTTCTAAGACAGCCCATAGAAGCCTCCAGGGAAGTGCTGGGCACAGTGAGAGGTTAATAGCAATCATATACAATCAATGTCTCTGTTTATTAGATGTACACACTTTGTGAGAATTCTGTTGAAAGCATATATAACAATTGAATTATGTGGTATTCATTGGTTTATACAAACTTTTCATTTGCCTGTTTTTTTTTTGGGGGGGGGTTGGGGGAACCAAATACCATTTTTGTGTTGTTACAACAAAATTTGTTTGTGTTTAAAGAGGTTTAAGTTTGCTTTTGAAATTTTGTAGTCATCCTGTTATTTCCATGGGAAGCAATACATTACTAAAGTGGCATTCTGTATTTTGGACCGAACATTGTTTTTTTGTCTGTGTGATATAACCACATAAACTTAGGTTTTAAAACTGAAATGCGTGTCTCCAGTGTTTAATGTTGAAAATATACATGTTTATATGAGCAGAAATTTAATTATGTGATATGTATGTGTTTTATCCTTCTCTGGTTTATGTCCCATAGGATTATGGCACCCAAGTATACAAATCCATGTAAACCCCCTTTCAGTGACACTGAAAACAATGTCATAGTGAAGGCGTTGATGCACCATGGTGCCTTTCTGCTTGAGAGAGGATGTGGGGATATGGCTGACAGAATGCAGATTTGAACCAGGTAGTCAATAATGTGACTGCCATATTGGGATGCAGCAGGACTTATGATCAGGTGCATCACAGGGCCACTGATATGATTTTGTCAGCCTGGAGAAGAGCAGCTGCAGTTGCCTATGAACAGCTGGCTACAGGGAGGAGGGCCTGCTACAGAGCCACCACGGACACCAAATGAAGAGTTCCTGTCCACTGTCAGAGATCTAGAAGGATCAGTGGAAAGTGCACAACATGTGATTGATGACGGTGATGGAAATTCTGTGATGACAAGTATGTGCCAGGAGGAGGTTCCAGGTAAGCTTACCTATGTCAGGCTGTATGGTTTGGTTGTACAGTAAAAATATAGAAAAATTTAACTAATACTTCATAGTGTTTTTTTTTATTTTTTTGGATGAACCTATTGATAACTTAAGAGACTTAACAACACATTCTTTTTCATTAGAGATGGGCTTTGTGTGGATGTGTCAGCCAACTTTCAGTTAAAATATTTGTTAACAGACATATAGGCAAAAATTGTCTATTCACTGTCCTCCTGTGTTATTGCAGTTGTGATAATCATCCTCCCTACCAAGTGTGGAGTCATCCTCACAGGGTAAGGCAAACAATTTCTTTGATTATTGATGAAAATTTGTCAGATATATACATTTATATGTATGTGTGAGGTGAGTGTAGTGAGTGTTGTGTGTATTGCTGTACCATCTATGATAGTATGATCAGTGTTAGTTTGTTATCATATAAATTGTTTTAAATATTTAGTGTAGTATTAATTTCATTCTTGTGTTTGTTGTGTATTATCACAGGTTATCCTGACAGTGGAAGTGTAGGACTCTTAACCACCTGATGTCAGAGTATTGGCAGATTTTGATGGTGATGGTGGCCAAACACAGACATAGTTGGGGGGGGGGTGCAGTCATTGAATCTGATACAGAGGATGACATTTAGTCATCCCCTGTATTTCACTCGGACACAGTCAGTATGCCTATGCATACTTAGTCCACTGAGCCCTTAGATATTGGACAGGTGAAGGGTGATACACTTAATTGGGGTAGTGTAGTTGCTGCCAGTTGACTCCGGCCATAGTCAAAGTGTGGGTGACCTCGACATGCAGGCGGGTGGTTAGGGGTGCTCGGAGAAGGCCTGCTGTCCACCATCCACCTCACCCTGTCGTGTCTTTACATGCCACTTGATGTATGTTTAGGGCTGTCATGGAGGCACAGACACATTCTGCTAGACCTTCTGAGGACATGCTTAGGGTTGTAGATGTGGCACTGGCTGACATGCGTGACTGCCTCTGCTGTGTGGCCAATGAATGACATGACGGAACAGGCAGTGTCTGTGATGCAATGTTTGCTTGGAGATGGACAGCATCCACATGGACGTAAGTCAGCATCATTGGTTCATAGGTTCATAGACGGTTAGTAGACTAGCGGCCCTAGAGCCTTTATAAGCCTAGCCATATTAATTCTGGGATTCCCCAATTGTCCTTGGTTAGATGGACATACTTTATAGATGAGCACTGACTACCCCTGTCCATGAAGGACATGAGTTCCACCCCAGGGTGAATTTGCAGTCACCCATCCATTTATTCAGGTTGCGCTTGAATAGAGTCATTGAGGATCTCTTTTTCACATGAATTGGAAGTTTATTCCAGAGCAGTGGCAATCTCTGGGAGACATACTTGTCTCTCCAGCATGCTCTGTTAATGTCACTAGCAAGATTGAGATCCCTAGAGCAGGTGAATCTAGTGCCATTTAGTTTGCAGATGTGCAGAATTTCCATAAGGCCAGGGTCAGAGACTGCCCTGTAGGCCAGGCAAAAGTTACCTATCAGAAGTCTATATGATACAGAGTACAATGACAGGGCTTTCAGTCTATCCATGTAGGTCATGGTTTGGAGGCCCTGTATCTTATTAGTGAGAAACATCTGTGGTCTCTCCAGTTGCTGCAAGTGTCTGGTGAGATATATGCAGAAGGGAGCATTGTACTCTATTAGTGGTCAAGTAAAGTGGGGTTATAAAATCCTTACACCTGGATGCAATGCCTTTACTTATGAGATGCGCAATGTAGAAGGCTTTCCTTACCACTGTGGAAACCTAGTGGTCCAAGTTCAGATTGGTGTTGACCTGTCTTCCCAGATCTTGCACCACTGGGTTTGAACTTAGAGGGATGCTGAAAATATTGTAATTGGTGGGGAATTCTGTTTGCCAGATGGGATAATATTGCACTTTTTTGTGTTTAGTGTTAGACCATGACTTTGGCACCAGTCATTTGTTTGTGTTATCCCCTCCTGTAATATGGTAACATCATTACGAGACTCAATGATTGCACCTAGTTTACAATCATCAGTGAACTTAGTAAGCCTGTCTACTTTAGCATGGACTTCTGAGAGATAGATTTTAAATAGTAAAGGGCCCAGTACAGAACCTTGTGGTATGCCACTGGTGACAGGTCCTACTGGTAGAGGTGGAGTCACCAACTTTGACAGTATGTGTTTTGCTGGTGAGCCAATTAGCTACGCATCTAGTGATGTAAGGGTTAACACCTAGCTGGGAGAGTTTTTCAATAATATCCGAGTGGGCAATTGTGTCAAAGGCTTTGGTTAAGTCCTTATAGGTGGTTTGCACTGTTTTACCTTCATCCAGAGCTTTTGTGACTTTCTTGAAGTCTACCAGGTTCAGTAAGCATAATCTACCCTTAACAATGCTTAACTCGGTTGAGTCTAAAGTTTGAAGGTCACTTATGTCCTTATTGATATGGTCCATAATGATCCTTTCCATGGCCTTGCAGATGAGGCTGGTTAGACTTGTGTCTATAGTTCCCTGGGTTGCTTGATGGCCCCCTTTTTGAAAGGGGATTACTGTTGCTGTCCTCCATTTTGCTGGTACAAAGCCAGTTCTCAGGCTATGGTTAAAGAGAAAGGGAAGCGAGTCAGCTAGGTCCTGTTTTGGATTAGTAAGCAACCTGGGATGTTATCTGGTCCCATTGAATCCTTGTTTTTGGCCTTGGAGAGCACAGGTATGACTTGATCTCTAGAGATACTAGGTAGAGAAATGGTGTCAGGTATGCTTTGAGGAATGGCTGGTGGGGATGGAGGGTGAAGTTTGCACCAAAATCTGTCAGCTAGCCGGTTAGCAATTTCCTGTGGTATAGTGTGAGTGGTACCATATAATACCAATTTGACACATAGCTAGGCACTCTCTTTTAGATTTCAGACTTAGTTAAAGAACGTCTTATGATTGTCCTTGGCTAGAGATGCTATTTTAGCTTCATAATTAGCTTTGGAGGACTTTACATCATCATCTGATGTTAGCCAATGTGGCTGTGTCCAATCATGTTCCCGTGGTGGCACTACTTCCACTGCTCCATCAGTGATTGAGATGCCCATACCCAGACATGGTTGGCCATGGGGTCATAGTCTTGGGTGTACTCGTGAGGAGATCTCATCCAGCAGACATCAGTCACATTCAGGTAGCAGCAGCACATGGACAAGGATGTGTCAGTGCAACTCCTGGTAGAGACAGTTTTCACAGTTGAGGGCGACTATGCTGAACTGTTACTTCTAGCATGCACAGCTCACATCTGTCAGACAACCCAGGATGTAGGGGTAGCACAGACCTTGGCTGTGTTCTTGCAGACAGTCACACAAACATGCATAACAGTTACATGGGTCTTTTGTGAGACTTAGAGGTCATTCAGTCTCACTGGCCATTTGATACTTTATCCAAATTTCTGCCTGCCTGCCTGTCTTACTGCATGCACTCACTCAAGTAGGCCTATGCATAATTATTCCACTGAGCCCTTAGAGACTGAACATGTGGAGGACGACACACTTGATCAGGGTAGTGTAGTTGCTGTGACTTCAGTGCCAGTTGATTCTGGCCATAGCCAAAGTGTGGGTGAGGTGCCATGTGTTAGCCTTGGCCTCCTACCCCCCAAAAAAAAACAACACCCTGTGCGAATGATAACTGTGCCATATCCTTGATTTTCTACCTTTTGGATTCAGGGATACATAAGTCTTTTGTCTGATGCCCAGGGTGCATAGCTGACTGCATGCTTATTATATATGTGTTTGCGATGGTGTTTTTAAAATAGTACTGCTTTCTTACATGTTTTTGTAATGTGTGTATCTTTGATGCATGAGGCCTATTAGATGATAGTGAACACATTTATTGATGTAAGTCATTGCTGTCACATATTTATGTCATTGCTGTAAAAATCACCGACCTTCTGCTTAGTTACATTAACAAGTAACATTATGCAAGGATCTGATATTCTTTTGCATTATTAGCCATTTATTTTCCTATTCCAGGTTCATACTTACCTTGATAATTCAGCAGTTACAAGTATTTTAATTTGGGGCTGACTCTGTGTAATGCTAGCAGTACACATCTATTACATGGGTAAGTAAAGGTTGTGAGCATTTCCTGTCATCCATTTTACTGTACTGTACGTATGTGCATAAGATGACAGTATTACCTCTTAGGTGGTGAGCATGTGTGCTATCCATTGCCTCTTGGCCAAGGCGAGGGCTTATTATGCATGTCTACGTATACCTACACCCACAGTGGCTGATGGTTCTCCCTCTGACTCCTCACCTGCATGTGTCTGTGGTGACCTTGCCAGCAGTGATGGGATGTGTGCTCCTTCCCCTTTGTGATCACCTGAAGCTGTTTTCTCAAGACAATATTGTGAAGGATAGCACATAAGATGAAAATTTCAAAAATAGTATGGGGATTGTACTGCATAGCCTCCCCCTCAATGTATCTAGGAACCAGAACTGTGACTTCAGCAACCCAAACGTATACTCTATGATATTTCTTGTTTGAGCATGTGCCTCATTATATCATTCTTCGATGGGTGTATGTACATTTCTGATTGGCGTCATCAGCCAAGGTTCGAGTGCATCCCCTGCATTCCCCAGTAAATGATCATGTGCGATGTTCCCCAGAAAAAAAACTCTGATACAGTTGAGAGTTGTGCCAGATACTGGAGTCATGGTAACTGCCTGGGTTGCCAGTATACACACTCTGGATGATTCCTTTAGTGTTACACATGACCTGTCAGTTAATGGAGTGGAAGCCTTTTCTGTTTATGTACACCCTTCCCTGTTTGCCAGGTGGTGCTTTCATTTCAATGTGCATGAAGTCTGTGTCACCCAACACTTCAGGGAGGTGTGCTACAGGGTAATCCTGCATAGTTGTAGCTGTGTCCTCAGGTGTTCAGGGAAAATGTATGTAGTGTCTTGTATGTTGTAGCATTGCATTCAGGAATTGATGAAGGATCCTGGATGCTGATGCCTATGACACTCCCAGCATATCCCCTGTTGGTCTCTGGAAGGTTCCTGTAGTTAATATTCTAACTACTACCCATACCTTTGTCTCCATAGGTATTGGTTCCTCTTTGTTTGCCCTTGCTTTCAGTTGAGGACGACAGAGATTGCAGAGTTTTTTTAGTGTATCTCTATTCACCCTGTAGCTCTCTACAATTTTTACCTGATGCAGACTGTGAAAAGTTAAATGGGGTCTAAACACCCTTCTCATCTTTGGTCGAGGTCTACTCATAGTAGCAGCATAGACGAGCCTGTTGCACATACGCATATATAAGAGCAACAGCAGCCTCTAACATTGTTTCCGTGTAAAGTAGTTTGCATGGCTGTATTCCAATAGGTTTTGGAATTCGTAGGCAAAACCTACAATGAGTCTACACGATTGCTTTATAGCTTGTTGAATAGCTCCTCCATCTTGGATTGGTTGATTAGCATACAATTCAGCTACATATGCAGTAATTAGTATACCACAATGTTTATCATGCTTGCACGGCTCTACATGGCATCTAGAGATGCTTAATGAATACAAAACAGCATGCTACGTACATGGTCTACCGCATCATATAGACTTTATTGAATCCAGCCCATAGTGTAAAATAAAACCTCTGCTTAGTAACTGAGAGCAATTTAAATCAGTTGTCTTCATTTCTGTGTGCTGGTTCACTGTTGACTTTCTGGCATAGCTTGCAATCCAGTCTTCATTAACCAATCTTCTACAGCAGTAAGTAAAGCATGAATATATAGAGAAGCTGCCGTCTGTTATGATATGCAAGGATCTATGCACTCCAATGTATGCTATGTCTCATAAATTGTAATTTTCTTTACGCCAGAAAGCACACTGAGAGATATCTACAGAAACACGACAAACTTTTGTAGAATAAATTTGCTTTCCCTTGCTGATTAGCTTAAAGTAAGAACAGAGATACTTGCATCTGGCAGTTAGCTAAAACACTTTCCCAATAACTAGAGCACTAATGTTTACAGAAGGTGCCAGGATTGCATGTAAGACATTAGTGATTAGCACTCGTTTATGTGATCATTAGTATATGAATATCTGGGTTTGCTTTCAAAGGGAGAAACTACAGTATTCTGGAGATTTCTGTTTTATCTGAGATATACCAATCTTTGAGATAGTATATAAAAGTTATGTTGTCTTCTTGCAAAGTGTTTATTAGAGATTTTTCTACCTGAAACTGCTGTTTAACGTTTAGTCTTTGAGATGGTTTATGATGTCACTTAAGAGAATCGATCACAAAATAGTTATGCTTTTCTTAAATAGTTGGCTGCAGCTTTGTCAGTTTAGATGAAGTCTGTCTACTTTTGCTTAGTGAGCAATAAACCTGTCTGTGAAATTTCTATTTACTCTCCTGCCATTTTATTGGATTTATTTGCCTCATAATTTAACTAATTCATTAAATCCATTAGTTTATTAATTCATTCATTCTTAGAAAAATATGTGAACTATGTACACCTGACATGTCTGTGAAACCAAATACTTTATATTTACCCCATGTTTATTATCAGTAATTCATCTGATTCATCAACAATTCATACACACCCTATGTAAATCATCATTTAGCTGAGACAATGTTAGCCAAAATAGTATATCTGCAAAGTTATTAGATACCTACAGGACTGAGTAGACAATTAAATGTAACTTCCATTAATGAATAAAACAAAGTAACATATAGGCACTTGTGCCTAGGTACTACCTTCATGGTTATCTCAGTTGTATTGGAACAGTTCTATATGGCATCAGTCATTTTGAGACTCACAAATGAGATAAGTGACATGCAAATGAGGTAAATAGTTATGAAAAGGGTGGAATAAAGACATTTAAACACAAAAAGGGATACAGTGTACCAAATAATATGCTAAAGATGTCCGTATAGGTAATAGCAGAAATATAAATCTAGATAAAATACAAGGTTCTACTAAGAATCGTTGATTTCTTCAAGGCAGATGATTCAGATTCCCAAAGTATAATGCCTGAAAGAGAAAAATTGTAAAAAAAATGTAACTTTAAACCCCCCACACTCCTCAAACTTTATATATAAGTCCATGGTTGCACCAACTCAGAAATGGAGGAATGTCTCAAAAGAAGTTAATCTTTGCTGCTGCACACATCACACTGGACATAATTTCCTATGGAAAACAGTGACTGATGCTCTATCTCTTGATTTTTTTTTTCTGCAAGCAAATGAAGCTTGAGGAATTTCAGCTTGACAAACAGTAGATGAGCCAAAATAGAATTTAGATGTAATGTGCATAAACACATTCTTAATAATTAAATTATTAAACAGATCAATAGATATGTATTATTGTACCAAATATTTATTCATGCCAATAGGCTGAAAAGCAATATAGCTACAGTTAAAAATTAATCATGTTCCTCTTTTTAAAAAGTATATGCTGCATTTTCAGTAGTTCTTAGAGTAAAATGTTAGTAGTAATGAATAATCTAAGTGACTGTGGGGCTCTCAATAAAGTTCTTGGTAATATAATGTCAATGGAGTTGTAATATTATTTTACATATCTCTAAGGTGCTGCAAAACTCAAATGTGTATCTTTCTCGTTGTTGCTGTAGTGCTATTTTTTAATAATAATAAGCTGCAAAGAGCACTTTTGGTTGACATCGAAGACTGAAACAATACTAATTTCATGAACTTTAATCATACTTTGACTTAGGAATGGGGTCCATTCCCGTCATGGTATTACAAACCCAAAAGACTTTGAGAAATTAAAAAAATGGGCCAGACTCATGAATGGATACATATAGTACTGTACACAATATTGTGCCATTTCATATTCATCAAACAGCTCTACACTTAATGCAGAGCCTCAAAACAAAGGTAAAAGGCCAAACATGCTAGTGAAAGTATAAATACCTGAATTACTTGCTAATTAACCAATCCAACATGGCAGAGCTATTCAAGCACATATAAAGTAATTGTACACAGTCAGTGCTCCCTTTTGCTCTGAAATCCAAAGCTCTTTGGAGTACAGCCATGATCATACTTTAAAAAAATGTTGGGGGGGGGGGGGTTGCTGCTGCCATCTTTAACCTGAGTCTTGAAACTGCTTCAAGCCTGATAACAAATCATTTGGACTACATTTTTGCATTCAGAGAAGTATATTTAAAGTACATTTATAATTGGACTTATCTTACCATTTAGATCTTTTTGTGTGTGTTCTTGCTCTTTATCTGAAGTTAAATCTATAAATTTAAGACATTTTTATAGTCTGTATTGATTTTTGGTTTCTCTGCTGTGCCTATGTTCTTTCTGCATTTGTTATAACTAATTGTAACTAGAGCATATGATAATGAACCCAGCCCCTTGGTATTTTACATCACATAAGTAGTCTGCCATATCAGTCTTGGGACTGCCGCAAGCTTGATACTAAAGCATTTGGACTACATTTTTGCATTCAGGGAAGCACATTTAAAGTGCATTTATAACTGTACTAATCTTTGTGGATTTTTGTTCTTTAGCTTATGTTAAAGCTACTAATTTAAGGCATTTTATAGTATGCATTGTTTTTTTGGTTTAATTGCAGAGCCTAGGTGTTTTTCTGAATTTGGTTCCTTCCCACCATATGTATTCCTGTTTTGGCTTTATAGTTGGAGGCTGTTTAGCTGCCTACTCCTACTGCATACCTGGCAGTAGAAGCTCTTCCCAGTCTTATCTGTTCTGCTTGTATTACTGGTTACTGACATACGAAACTGGGAAGACCTTCCTCTTATACTGTTAGTGTACTTATTGCAGAAATTAGAGGTCAAAATGAACAAAATGCTGGCTGAGCATGACACTGCTGAAGAAGAGATGTTTTAAAAATGGTAGAATTAGAGAACAGAACATGTAGGGAACATCTGGGATTTTCTCCTGTACAAGAGAAACTAGAAGGGACAAACTGTTTTAATTATATGAAGGCACAAATAAGGAAATGGACTGGTATTCCACAGCAGGAACTGTTAATTGAAAGTGCACACTGTGTGTATGTTCCAAATCTGGCCATGAGTAAGCAGCAAAGAGCTGTATTAGGAAAGAAGCAAACCTGTCAGCAGAAAGAGTTGATCCTGACAAAACTGTGGTAAATGGGAAAAGAATTAAAAGTTGGAGACTGTATATTGTTTGTATTAAATGATTATTCACTCTACACCAGGCAGAAGAGAAACAAATATATTCCATTAATCAGGGAATGTCAAGAGGCAGCTCTATTCAGCTGTCTTCATAATATTTTTTTCCTTAATGACCAAAGTCACTTTTTGATGCAGAAAAGGCTAAGAAGGAAATACAAAAGTTTGTCTAGAAAAAAAATGAGTCATCAAGCAGAAGGGACTCTGATTCTTCTGATAACAGAAGTGCACAGAGAGTCTTTGCCAGTGAAACCATTTTTGTTGTTCCAAAGGAAAATGCTTGAATGGTGGAGAAAAGCACAGGAGTTGACCCAAAGCATTGGGATTACCTTGGATTTAAACTGAAATTTGGAGTTGTAGATGGAGATGAACAAGAAGGAGACAAGTAACATCATTGAATAAATGTGAGACTGCAATGCATCAATCATATTTGTGAAATACTGCTGTGTAAAAAATGGAAAGAGTGGACTTTTGTTGACTTAGTTAAAGTTGTGGGAAACTGAAAAGCATTTGCCTCACTTCATATCATTAATGTTTGGAAGGGGAGGGGAAGAAGAAAGAAAAAGGCAACTGTAATTAAAACAATTTCTGTTCTTAATAGTATTTCTATGAAACATTTCACAATATAAATTGCATGTTTTATAGTAAACTATTTTTAGTTGTTCTTGTATGTGATAAAGTTACTAAAGTAAATAGATGCTTGTTTCTCTCTTTTTTTTGATATTAAGAGCTGTAGACATTATAGTGCAAAAAGAGAAGTTTTGGGTGTTGACATAGGAGATAGGCTGCAAAAGTAAACAGATCATAATAAATGGGTAGAACAGAGTGCATGGGCTGTATCTTTAAGAAGCATTTCAAGGACTGAACGTACATATAAATAGCAAGCATATGTTAGCTTCAGTGCCATTTTGAGAGTGTAGCCAGAGAGTGAGCATACATGAGTGTAATAGCTAGTTTGTATGTAAGTTTACCTAAGTTAAAGTTATTAATCCTCAATCCTGATGTATTTTTACATAACAAAGCTGCTTGAACAGAACCCACAAAGTCTCATCTATTACATCCTGACTAGACGAGTGACAAAATGTAAAGCTGATATATTTTCTCTTACTTTTGGATAAGTGACTGTCTTGTTTAAGACTTTATGTGGAAACAAATACATATGAGAATGTCAAATATAATGAAAAGTTTTTCTTCAGCAATAAAGCTTACAGTTTGCCTTTCAGGCTGTGGCAGAGGACTATGTTTTTTTCTGTTACATTTCCATGGAAACAAGCTGATAATAGGGCAATAAAAGCTAGAACATTTTTTCTTGAAGTCTAAAAGTTAAAGTTTTCTGAAAGCATGCAAGTTGTTTTCACGTGTGTGTGTGTGTGTGTGTGTGTGTGTGTGTGGGGGGGGGGGTGACTAAAGATAAAATAAAAATCAACAGCCACCAATTAGTATAGTATAAGCACAGGCAATAACATGTGTCTTAGCATAGATAACCTCAATTTCAGGTTAATTAAGGCCTATGTTAGTAGCTATTTCTTTGGGAAAAATGTTCCTATTAGGAGGATTAACTCTCATTATTTGAAGATGTGCATAGTTATGTGTGTTTATATTAAGTTAACAGTTTTAGGGGTGATCTGGGGGAATGTTTTAGTTTGAGGGTTTTTATTAAAACAAAATGTCTTGTAAAATGTGGTATAGGTTCCAATGCTGATGATAAGAAGAAAAAACTGTATAAAGGATTAACCCGCTAAACATTAATGGGTGCATGTATCACAAAATCTGGAAATAGACATTTAAAAATGTTGCCATATGTAATAGGTGGTAGTAATGACTTCTTACCATAATGACAACACTTTCCATATTAATTTGGAAAATGAATGGTCTCACAGGTATAGACAAAAAAAAGGAAATAATACATAATTTATGTATATATATTTATTTTATTTATTTATTGACATTTATTACCAGGAAACTCTGACTGGGTACGAGCACATTTTCAGTGGAGGCCTGGGGAGAAAAGCTCCAAGTTTACAAATCATTTAAGAACAATAATTTTACAGTCTTTAAAAATAATACAAAACCAAATCCATTTTAAATAATTACACTGAATTAGACATAATATAAAAACATTGGTTAAGAATAGATACAGTTATATGACAAATGTTACAGAAATTTTAGCCAGTTTATAGAGAAATTAAAGGTAAATTAGTATAATACAAACAGGAATTGCAATATGAAGTGAGAGAAAAGCAATCTTATAGTATATTTAGAGTGAAAGCTGGGGGATAGCAATTGATAGGAGCAAGGAAGTAAGTGAAGAAGGAAGAGTGAGGAGATGTAAGGTATGAATAGATATTTATTCACATTCAGGGATATAGTTTATCCTGGTGTTGAGCAAGAAAAGAGCCAGCTCTTGGCTAGGAAATCTTTCAGAATGGTTGTGAAGTGTTTGAGGGTAGTGACGTAATGGATAGAGATAAGAAGTTCCAAGCCTTAGCAACATGGTATGAGTACAGACAATGCCCAGAAGATTTGATAGGTTTGTGGACAGACAGGAGTTTTTGCTCATTTGTTTGTAATTACCAACTAAGAACACATCTGTGTACAATATTATTTAGTGCTGGGCAAAGATGGATTCTGGATAATTTTATAGGTTAAATCATTGAATGCTTAAAAAAGCAAATGATGATTTATCAAACCCATGTTGTGAAAGCTTACAATCTCAAACGATTAGAACAGTGATATTTTTTCCAAGGGAAAAAAAAAATTGCTGTTCCACAAAACAAAAAAAAAAATTGTAAAACATTGCAAAAAGTGGGGGGCTTCGCATGCTTTGAATTTAAGAGTAGTTTTATATATGATACAGGCACAGGTTTGAAGGTAAAAGCAGATGTGAAAATAAGTGGCTGCTGGGCAGGGATAGGATTAGATATTGGGGAATCCTTAGTATGAGATGATATACTATTTATGAAATAAGAGCTGAATTGTATTGCAGTTTCAAGTGATGAGTTTACTGGGAGAGGGGTTAGGGTTGAATTTATGGCCTTGACACAAGATTTATTTAATGGCTGTCCAGAATTTTGAAGAGATGTGTTTACTATTATTCTGAAAATCATTATAGTATAGTTTTTTGTTTTCATTAACTTGCTTTTTAGTACAATTGTGAAGCATTCTGAAGTTTTCAAGATATTGTGATGCTTTATATTTTTGTCATTCTTTCCATGCTTTTTTTCTAGTCTGCATTAGCATTACACTCTTTCTGGAAGCCAAATGACATTATATGTTTTTAGTGTCTTCTTTCTAGGAGGAAGTAATTCTTAATTCTTTTTAATTATATTAAGAAATGCAGAATGCAAATAGTAATGCTGCAGGAGACACATTTGGAAAGATCTGAACATGTGTATTTGATAAAAAAAGGATTTCAGGATGGATATTCAGCAGAATATCAGGGACAAAGGAAAAGAGGAGTACTTATACTAATTGCTAGAGGTGCTGCAATAGTGATAGAAGAGGGAAAAAAAGATAATAATGGCAGATTTGTGGTAGTAAGGTGCTACTGACAAGGGATGGGGATGATGCTGGAATGTATTTATATTTCTCCTAAAACTGCTATTATGGACCTTAAATCATTTTGAGAGAAATAATCAGCTTTCAACAGGGAATAGTATTTATAGGTGGGGACTAAAATTTGATTTGCAACAATGAGGATTATCTGGGGGCCTAGAAGGCAAAATATAACAAAATAGGGTAGATTTCTTAATAAATTCATACAAATATTTGATCCTGGCAGATAGGTTCAGTGCTAACTTTACCCACCTCTCACCCCCTAAAGAGCCCATCTCTATACCGGAAGAATGCAAAGTTCCTGTAATCACGGCTGCACAGGTAAAAACCACACTGTCCAAAGCCAAGAACACAGCAGCCATGGGACCAGACAACATCCCAGGCTGCGTTCTACATGAACTACAGAAAGAACTGCACCCCACCTAAGTACCATGTTCAATCATAGCCTCACCTCAGGCTTTGTGCCTGCTGAATGGTGCACAGCAACGGTTATGCCACTCCACAAGGGGGGAGCCACCATGGACCCCGGGAACTACCGCCCCATTAGCCTGAAGAGCCTGGTCTGCAAGGCCATGGAACGTATCATCATGGAACTTATAAACAAAGACATTGGTAATGTCCAAACTCTGGACCCCACCCTGTTCGGGTTTGTAAAAGGCAGATCATGTCTCCTAAACCTGATAGACTTCTTTGAAGCAGTCACCAAAGCCGTAGACAAGGGTAAGGTGGTTCACACAGCCTATCTAGATCTTGCCAAGGCTTTCAACACCATCTCACACTCTGGAATTATAGATAAACTCACGAACCTAGGTATAAATCCCTATGCCACAAGATGGGTTGCCAACTGGCTCACTGACAGAAACCACAGTGTGAAAGTAGCAGACTTCAAATCTGACTTCAGACCAGTGACAAGTGGAGTACCACAGGGTTCAATCCTGGGTCCTCTCCTGTTTGGTATCTACTTCTCTGAAGTACAGGCTAACACAGAAGGTCTTTGGCTAATGAAGTTCACAGATGACTGCAAACTAGGAGCCATAATCGAAACTCCTAACAATGTGGACATCCTACAAAAGGGCCTCACTGAGACAGATGCCTGGTGTCAAAGCCATGGCCTCAAGCTCAATGCCAAAAAGTGCATTGTCATCCCCTTTGGTAAAAACTCTGTACCCATGAACTACAACATAGACGGTAGTATACTTAACACCGAAAGTGTGATAAGAGACCTTGGGACACAGGTGGACAGTAGTCTCTCCTTTGATAATCACATCGCCACAGTAGTCAGGAAATCCTTCTACGTGGCACACCTCATCACAAAAGGTTTCTCATCCAGGAAAAAAAGAGGTCATTGTTCCCCCTCTACTCATCACTCATTAGGCCCATTATAGAGTACAACGCCCCTTTTGGTATGTACCTCACAAGACATCTACAACAATGGAAAGGCCGCAGAAATACCTCACAAAGAGGATTACCAGCCTCAAACAGATGCCCTACGCAGACCATCTCAAAAAACTCCAGCTTTACTCCGTCGCATATTGCCTACTCAGTGGTGATCTCTGCCTAACATACAAAGCTATGTCAAACCCAGAGCTGTTTGCTCCACTTAAAGAATCCCAATCCCTCTGAGCTACATGCTCTAGGGACCTAAACCTTGTCACCACAATAAACAGAACATGCCTGAGGGATAGATTCCTGTCCCAGAGACTTCCCATACTCTGGAATAAACTACCTATCTATATCAAACAAAGCTCTTCATTAGCACTCTTCAAGAAAAATCTTGATGATTGGATGGGAAATAGAAAATTCACCCCGGGGATCACCTCTCTGGCTCTGCTTGACAGTGACACAGGAAAATAATTTTCTTGGGTGGCAAAAGCCAGGGTACCTTTTTGGCTGGGCTTGTATAGGCCCCAGGGCCGATAGCCTAGTACCTACCTATGAACCTATGAAAGATGTGTATTCAGTAGCAGGAACTCTGAGAGAATTTACATATTATTCCCAAAGGTGCAATACCTGGGCTAGACTAGAAAAAAGTATATTTCACAGGACCATGTACACTTAATTGAGAACTTTGATGTACATCCAAGAACTTTGTCAGATCATGTGCCAATAAATACTAAGATAAAAATGCAAGGTAATGAAATAAAGATGAGACACTGGTGGTTCTCCACCTACCTGTTCAAAAGAGAGGAATGTAAGGAATGGGTAGTGGAAAGTTTTTGGGAGTTATTAGGAAAGATAGAAAATGCTCCAGAAGTTATAGCTAGTTGGTGAGATAAAATGAAAGTGCAATTTAAAAAATAGGGTAAAAATAAAAGAAAAAGATATTTGGTTAAGAAGCAAGAAGTAACAATTATTTAGACTGGCTGACAAAAGTTAAAGTATTACAGAATAAGGGGAATCTCACAAAATAAGAAGAGATACAATTTTAGAGCACTACAGAGAAATAAGGAAGTAAATGGATAATATGCATGAGTTTAGCAAAGATTGCTGTTAAGCAATAACTACAGAGCACAAAAGCTTTTAGTACAATGATTTGGGCAACAGAAAGTAGAATGGGTTGTTGTCAAATTTAGGGAGCCTAAAACAGGAAAATGACCAGAGATTCTGTAGAGGTATTAGAAATATTTCAGAAATTTTATGAACATTTGTATAAAGCAGAGAAGTAGGAAAATCAAGAAAAAAGCACACATGGAAATATTTATGGAAAGCTTAAGTAGGCCAAGGTTGGATGTAAACAAGGCTCAACAATTAACAGTTAAGATAGAAGGAGATGAAATAAAAACTGGTGATTTATAACCAATCTGCAGGAAAGTCTCCAGAAATAGAAGTTATTCTGGTAAAATTTGGAAACTCAAATGGAAACAAATGATACATATCTGGAAGGCTGTATTTAACAGTATTTTAAAAGAAGGGGAGGCACCAACATCCTGGAAAAAAAAGCTGTGGTGGCTGTAATAACTAACGGTAAAGACTAATCAGATCTAGCTTCAGATTGGCCCATTTCAATTTTAAACCATGATTATAAAGTGTTTATGTCTATATTGGCTAAAAGAATGGCAAAGGTGATGCCAAAACCGATAGCTATAGATCAATGTGGTTTTATGGAGGGGGCCAAACATTTGACAACATTAATAGAACAATGGTGATCCAGCGGGAGCTATAATATAAGAAAACATTGCTGCTGTTGGTGTGTCTTGATGCAGAGAAAGCATTTGACAGAGTAAGCTGACATTTATGAGTAGGGCAATGGAAGTATTTGCATTTCCTGATAAAATAATAAGGTTAATTAGAAGGATATATGAGGGATCAGAGGCAAAAAACAAAGTGGGAGGGTTCCTGTCTGATAACTTGATTCTCAACAGGGGAACCAGGCAAGGGTGTCCTCTTTACCCTTTGTTATTTATATTATATTTAGAACCATTAACAAAGAAAATAAGGGATTCAGAAATTCAAGGATATAATTGGTATGGTGTTCAAGAGAAGTTGGCTTTATTTGCAAATGATGATGGAACCAGGAAAGGACATCTCAGTGTTGTGGAGCATTCTGGGACAGTTCTGTTTTTTTCCTAGATATAAAAATTAATAAAGATAAAACAAAGGCTAGAGTTATAAACTATGAGTGCACATATGAATTGGTTCATCAATACCCATATTTACAGGGACATGAAAAAATGAAGTAGTTTGGAGTATAGATTAAAGAGGATTCTGTTATGGCAGCTAACGATATGTAGGAAAAGACTACACAAAAAATAATATAAAAACTGAAAATCTGCAAGCTCTTGCTTGTGGATATGGATAAGATAAAAATTGTAAAAATGTTTTTAGTCCCTCTAGTTTTGTATAGTGGCTCAGGCATAGTTTATCTACCAGAGGAGAAGTTGTGGATAGCAATTAATAGAGTTGAAGGATTGTATCTGGGAGAGGAAAAAGGCAAGAGTCAGGTGGGATAAGTTCATCCTCCCACTAGAACAAGGAGGTTTAGGATTACTTGATTTGAAGGGATATTTTAGATATACACAGTTATTCACAAGCAGAAAGCTACAATTCAAATGGAAAGGGTTGATGATGACGCAGATGATAATTCTTTAAAAAAGGAGAGACTGAGATTTTGGATGCAGATCCTTAAGGAAAGCAACAGTTGTACAGAATATTATATTCATAAAGTAGCTAGAAGCTTACTAAGAACTATGCCAACATGGTAATGGAGAAGGACGATTTTGCCAATAGGGATGACTGCAATTAGGAGTACAGAGAATAGCAACAGAGAGGCTGGAAATTACTGGGGGAAGCTGATAAAGGAACCAAAGTATCGCAAATAAATAATTACAGAGATAAAGGTAATAGAATGAGTAGAGACCAAGAAGACATTTGAATAGCAGGCTAGTGATTGCCTTCCATATCAAGGAATGATACCAGCATATGGAAAAAGAGAAATTTATAGAGGAATCCTAATTGAATTTTAATTGAATCTACAGCAGAGGCTGCTGTTAAAAAGGGGGTAATTAGTAAAGCTTATAGAATATTACATGATAACTATAGGAATCAGTAAGAGGAAGTCAGAAAAGATTGGGAAGAGATATTAGACTAGATATTAGATGAGCAATTCATAAAGAAACAATAGAACATAGTTATGGGTCCCAAATATGCAACAAAATCTAGAAAATTAGACTTAGGACCTTTGCATGGAATTACTTGCATAGATACTTTTATTTCCCAAGCCAACTCCAAAGAAGTTTTCCTCAGGTAGACAGCAAATGTTAGAGGTGTAATGGAGAATAAACAAGTACCTGGGAGCATATGTTTTTGGAGTGTAATGAGTTGGCAGACTTTAAAAATTCCCCCTGCAGAGTACACTGTCAGGAATACTGGTGAGCAAATGAGTTTAACTAAGAAAATTATTTTTTGAACTGGGATACAGGATCTGGATTACCTAGAAATAGTAAGGCTGTGTTAAGTTTAATTCTGGTGGCTGTCAAAAAAGCAATTACTAGAAAATGGAAATCAAAGTCTAAAGCAAGTATACTTGAAGTAGAAAATATTGTAACAGAAATAAAAGAACACGCAGTGAGATTTGTAGAAAAGGGTATGAGTAAATTACATAGAATAAAATGGAAATTGTGGGAACACCACATGAAGAAAAATGTTTTGGAGGAGGAATGAGGTTTAAAAGAAGGCAGGACTTGAACAGTTTATGTAATGTTACTTCGCTTATGTGGTATGGAACAATATATGTGATGTATAATGTTTGAAAATGTGAACTTGTTAATATGATTTTTGATTACTTTTATATAAATGTAAGTTTGCCTACGTCACAAGTGATAATTCAAACATGTTTGTTTTAAAGAAGGCTGGAACTGCAATTCTAATGGGAGCAGAAAGGTAGCCTACTCTCCATGTTGGGAATCACAAAAGGAAGCTTAAAGTGACAATTACTTGTTGTAGCTAGTTGGTCCCTTTTCACTTTTGGCTAACTAAAGTGTGTTTTTACGTTAAGAAGACTGGGACTGCTAATCTAGCAGCAGTAGTAAAGTAGCATGGTTAGCCTGAGTTAAAAGACATAACGGGAGGCTTAAAGTGAAAATTACTTGTACCTAGTTATTTGATTTGCTTCCGATACCTTTTCACTTTTGTCTATCTGAAGTATGTTCTTGCATTACAAAGGCTAGGACTGCAGTTCTAGTGGGGAAGAAAGGTAGCCTGGTCTGGACAAGTTAGAAAACATGCAAGGAAGTTTAAATTGGAAATTACTCGTTGTAGAGCTAGTTGGTAGCATTTCACTTATGGCTAAACAAAGTGTGTTTTTACATTAAGAAGACTGGGACTGCTATTCTAGTAGCACTAGTAAAGTAGGCAGGTCAGTCCAAGTTGGAAAACACATAGGGAGGCTTATAGTGAGATTATTTCATCAGCCAGAGGGCTTTTTAGGGACTTAGTTGGGTGTTAATCTGTGCTTGAGAGCTACTTTTAATGTTCTTTTACATTAAGAAGTCCCAGGATCATTCATCTTGTGGCAGAAGGTGTCCTGGTCTTTCTGAGTTGGGAGGCATTCCAGAGATTAAAGTGAAGCCTTTTATTGGCCAGAAGGCACAAGAGTTAGTTTTCACCTTTTTCTGTCTGCAACTAATTGGGCACCTTTTTCATGGAGCTGTTCACACTTAGTGATGATTAGCAGTACCTTGTCTAGTAGCAAACGCATAAAGCTAGTACTTAGGACTTTAATCCATAACGCAGAAAATATTCATGTGGATCTAAACTTAGGGCAGCTAGATAGAGCATCAAACAACACTAAGATCATAGCACTAACAACTAGTCGTTATCCTAGACATCACTCACATGACCCCTGTAAACCCAAGACCCTAAACCACACTAGCCCAACACGAATACAGGTCCTGACAACAAGGATTTGCAATTTCCTAATGTATCTGTGGCCAACTTGGTAGATGTGGGCAGCAATTGTTTCATGTGCTCAAACAACCTTTTAATCCTTAAAGAAACTAATGCAGTGTGTGAAAGATGTACATACATAACTTCCATGAAGGCAAGAATTTACAAGGTTGCCAGAACACACACACTACATCCTCACAAACATTGTTCACCACACACATAGATCTTCTTATGCTGAGGTACTTAAAAGCATGCTCTCCAAATTTCAAAGACTTCCTAAGCAATCAAACTGCATCACCTATCCTCAGCAATCACTAAAGCACATAACAAACACCTAG
The DNA here is from genome assembly GCF_019279795.1 of Protopterus annectens. NCBI lineage: Eukaryota > Metazoa > Chordata > Ceratodontiformes > Protopteridae > Protopterus > Protopterus annectens. The sequence goes on along the minus strand of NC_056726.1, from coordinate 669,553,892 downwards.
CACCACACATAAGGCTACACACAATGATCTGCCAAGAACAAAGCCCATAAGGCAAGCAAACACTTTACTTAGTACTATTGTCATAGGGGATTCTATTGCATGACATACAGATACTCCTCTCACCAGGTTGGACAAGGAGATGATAATGGTTAGTTGCCTGTCTGGAGCTAGGATCCATGATATCTCACATGCAATCTAGCTACTGTACCACAGGTCCAAAGTGGTGTAAAGGACCTCAGGTATACATCACTGGACTATATGAAAAGAGGCATTATGGATCTCTCTGAATATATGTACCTTGCACTGAGTAGCATTCTAACTTCACCAAGAATGATGTCACAGTATGAACAGAACATGATCAATATTACTAACTGGCTTAGTTTCTGGTGTAACTCCAGGAGAATCCGATATCAGTCAGCATGGGAGGACATGGATAACAGACCACTTTGCTTTGCAGAATATGGTCTGCTCCTGTGTCTCCTGGGCATTCTGACTTATTTGTCCCCTTAGAGCCTTTTTTAGGCAATATGAAAAGGACAAAAATCAGCAACACAGGGAAAAAAAATCAAAAAGCACCCTTACTATGTTACTACCCAATGCTAACAGCCTAAACAAGAAACTCCACACTGTATAAGCACTTCTCACACTGGAGAATGTAGACATCTGTGCTGTTACTGAGTCCTGTTTTAAAGCTACAGTAAGTACTCTGGTAGCTGGAAGGCTACTGTGTCTTCCACATATTTGGACCATCAGTTGCACAGACAGGTACCAAAGCTGGAGGTGTCTCAATATACATTAGCAGCAAATACAACTCTAGGTTGGTCAAACAGGATTTATGTGTTCATTTGTATATTTATTTATTTTACATTTGTTTACCATGGATGTGTGACTGGGTTCATGGCCCATTTTCAGCAGAGGCAAGGGGAGAAAAGCTCCACGGAATTATGAAATAAAAAAGAAAAAAATAGTACTTGTTACAGTGGTAAATAACAATTGTTACAGTAGCAAAGATTTAGCAGCATCTTTTTGAAATTAGTTATACAGAGGAATAATAGTGATACAAATATGGTATATTGTTTGATCCATGGTAAAGGAGTAATAATATGACAGAGGTAGGCTTACAGAGGTGGAAAAGAAGAATGCTGTAGTACAAGTAGATATATGACAAAGGAAATATAGAGGTAGTGTACTAGCAGGTGAACCTTCTAAAGAGATAGAAAGTAGGAGAAATGGAGAGAGAGATTTTAAGAGGCTTAGTGCAGGAATTTGGATGAGTTGATTGGGTGGAGTATATTCTAAGGCATAGTATTCCAAGATTTAGATATTTTGTTTGAGTATAGTGAGTCACCATGGCTATTATTGGCTTTAGTTACTTTCAGGAGGAGTTTCTGGGAGGATCTTAGTGGTCTACAGTTGGTGTGAGGTTGAACTAGGTTGCTAAGAGCTGGACAGTTGTCTGGAAGGTGCAAGGTAGAGTGTGCTAAGGCTAACTGGGTAAAGGACAGTAGATTGGGAAATTACAATCTTTTAAGCTGGTATACTGCTATGCAGTGATGCAATCTGGATGGGAGGTCAGCAGCAAATCTGGCTATTTTGTTTAACAGGACTCCAATTTATTTAAGTCAGATTTTCTCATGTTTGTAAATATTGGTGAAGCATATAAGAGGGTGGAGAGTAAGTGTGTTCTAGAGATGGAATGCTTGGTGGTGTCAGTTAGGAAATGCTTAATTCTACATAGTGAGCCTAACATAAAGTGGACCTTTTTAATTACATGTGCAATGTGTTTGTCAAATTTAAGGTTGTTGTCTATTGTGACCCCAAGGAAGTTAATGTGATTTACTGGTTCAATTAAAGTATTATTTGAAAATAGGTAGTAAAAGGGGGACACTAGTCTGCTTTTTTGTTATTGGAGAAGACCATAAGCTTTGTTTTGTTAGGGTTGAGAATAAGTTGACAGTTTGAAAGGAATTGTTCAGTATCTAGGAAGGGAGGGAGTTGATTATATGAGGAAGGAATCGTCAGCATATTGGATTATGGTTGCATGTTGAGTGGCTGAACAGATATTTTTGTAAAAGTGGAGAAAAGGAGTGGACCAAGGATTGAACTTTGAGGTACACCCATGGATAGAGGTAAAAGAGCTGAAAATTCATTTTGCCACCAAACTGCTTGTTGATGGTCAGTTAGATGGCTAGCGAACCAGGAAAGGGCAGATTGGGAAAGGTCTAAGAAATCTAGCTCATTGATAAGTTTTTGGTGTGAAACTGTATCAAAGGCCTTTGACATGTCTAGAAAGATGACTGAGGCAAGTAGGCCCTTGTTTCTATGCTGGTTGACTGAGTTAGTAAAACTAACCAGAGCTGTTGTTGTACTATGTTTTGGTCGAAAACCATGTTGGCATGTGGACAAGAGGTTGTTTTTTAGGAGATAGTCAAAGAGTTGTGAATGTATGCATTTTTTCAGTATTTTCGCTATGGGTGAGAGAATACTGAATGGCTTGTAATTAGTGAACTCAGTGGAGGTGTCACCTTTGCGCAGGAGAATTAATTAAGAGACTTTCGATTGTTTGGGGATGGATTTTTTTCTCTTATAGTCCAGTTGATTAGGACTGATGTGGGGTAAGAGATGATATCTGCAACTAGTTTAAGAAATTCATTTGCGAGTTGGTTAGTTTTTATTGCAGAAGTTTGTATCTGATTTATAGCGAAGGAATTGAGGTTAATTTCCATATCTGTGGTGATAGATAAAGGGGTTTTGGTGTTGTTCTTAATAAGGGACAGAACAGAGTTAATAAAGCGTGTGTTAAATTGTGAGGCTGTACTATCAGTGAAGTTGGTTGTGGATGGAGCTGGGGTAGATGAATGGCTGGGTTACAGCAAATGGTTGATGGCTCCCCAGAAATTCTAGTGTTATTTTGGTGCTTTTCCTGAATGTTGTATAGTATTTTTTTATCATGTTTTATTTGTTTTTTGGCTTGATTGCATATTTTGTGGTAGGTGTAAAGGGTCCCCTTGTATACATGCCATACTCTGTCTCTTTGTTTTAGGATAATTTTTGTTTCAATAGTGAGCCATGGTATGGGTTTAGATTTTACCAGTTTGTATTAGCTGACTGAAACCATGGAGGTTTATAAAGTTTGAGGGGATATAAAAGAAGAATGTAGTCCAGTCTATCTTGAAATCCCCCATTATTATCGTTTCCTTACTGAAAGTCAATGCACACCAGCAAAGGAAGTCCTCAATAATAAATGGTTTGTTGCCTGGCGGGATATAAATGGCTATTATAATGATGTGTTTATTTGGGTTAATTTGAAGGTGGGAGATGAGTATTTCTAAATTGGTTAGGTCAGTGGGATTGTTATCAAGTCTTTCAAGTTTGAGATTGTCCTTGTATAATATTGCTATGCCACCAATGCATTAATCGGTCCTGTCTTGTCTGTGGATGTTATAACTGTGGGTAAGGATTTCATTATCTTGATTGTGGGGTTTTAGCCAAGTTTCTGTTTAAGACTGAAGTATCTGGGGAATAATGGGATAGGGTTTCATGAAATTTATGAATTTTGTTCAATAGGCTTCTTAGGTTCAGTTTTAATAATAGTAGATCAGAGTTACTAATTCAGAGATCATTAGTGTTTGGAAAAGGTGGTGTGGTAGGGGGTTAGTGTGTGTGTGTTTGGGATTAAGGACCTGGATTGGGGTGTATGTCACCGCATAATTTATTTTGACTTGTATTGGCTGGGAATATGTATGAGAGTTTGATAAGTAGACTAGCATATTTTGGGATGGACTTGGATTAGTTTTTGAGTGTGATTATTTAAATGAAAAGAATTCTGTAATGTAGTTGTTAAATAGCTGAGGAGATATGATAAAATTACATAGTGGGGTATTCTGCTGAGTGCTGGTTGGGATGGTGGGAGAGTGGGTAATTAAGATATGGAGATTATGGTGTGATGTAGAAAAGTAGGTGGTTATAAGTAAGCCAATGAGTGTTTTGAGTTGGAGTAACATTATGTTAGTAGTTAATCTAATGCTTTGGAGTTAGTTTTGAGGTGGCTTTCAGGGAAGTGTTTTAGATATGCCTAAGTTAAAGTAATAATGTCATGGGTGGGTAGGACTAGCTGTCAGCTGTAATTGAGGTTTGATATGTGGGGGGTTTAAAACTATTCTTTTGTCTGGTTATGACTTAGTACACTAAAAGATGTAAAGTAGCAGGTAGTTAAGCAAGTGGAGTGTGATATATGAGAGTTACAACAATACAGTTTAACTGGATAATTGGAATGATATACATTTGCATTTGTCTTAGCTGTGATAGGATTGCTTTACTTCAGGGGAGTGTCTGTTTGGGAATATGTTTAGGCATAGCAGGGGTGGGTGGGAAATGGGGGTAGATAAGGGAGCAGCGAGAGCTCAAGTGAAGCAAGGGTGAACGGAGCAGGTAGAACCAGTAAGTGTGCTTGTGACCAAAAAAACAATCAACAGAATTGACTGGGTTGAAGGTAGGTAGGAAGTTTAAAGGAACTGTAGTCCCTTGGTGTTTTATTTTTAAAGCAAGTAGATTTTACTTATTTGTCAACAACACTCTGGTAAAATTGAAACGGACTGCAGTAATCACAAAACAGCTATAGGGTAATTTTGTTTTTCTTAGTAGTAGACACTAGCAACAACTATAAAGAGGAAAAAGTACAGCAATAGGTAATTAAGCTTACTATTTTACCCAACAACTAAGGGGAGAGAAATACACTTAAAGTTTATTTATCAGATTTTTTTTAAGGGGTAAGTAAAACAGAAACCAGTTGATATTGCCCTTGGTGGTGTGCTCTCCAAAATACTCTAATAACAAGCCAGTTCATTAATCAGAGTCTTGACCATGACCTACTTTGATCATACAAGGATCATACCTTTTAACCTCTTAGCTCAAGAAATCTGGACAAAGTCTAAAATAATGGGGGGGACAACTTCCCTAAAACAGGGACACTTTTTAAATATTGCTCTTACATACTTAGAAAGTTTCTAGAATAACAGAGCTTGTGTTATGCATTTTCCAAAGGATCTGAAGTCTGAAATTCAAATGTATGCCATTATTTAGTGATTTCATCCTCAGTGAAGTGTCAGAAAACCACAAATGTTATGAGGAACAGACCAAAAATAAGAGGCAAAATTCTTCACATTCTTTGTAAATCTGGACAGCTAATAGGTATGAACAGGATATGATGCCCTGGAGTTCACCCCCCCATCCAAGTCTCCATAGACAAGGGTTCCTTACCATATCTTGGCAAGCTACAGGTCACCCTTTATGACCCACAAAGATCACAACTCTTACCTACACCTATTAGAGGTGCTCACCATCCAGCCAAATGTCATATTCATGGGAGAGTTTAACTACCCCTCTATAGACTGGGAAATGCACACTGCCTCTAACTTGCAGGCATGCCGTTTCCTGGACTTTATCAGCATAAACACCCTGGATGAGATAGTGCACACTCCAATCAGATGATCAACATATTGGACCTAGTACTCACCAGAATTGGAGAGCATTGCACCTCCCCATGTCTCATCCTCTTTGTTGAATTCAGACAAAAAGCTATATCTTTTGAAATATAAATGAACCAATTAACACCTAACTAAACACATAACAGTTAGGAACTATACTAAAGCAAACTACATCCTAGTAAGCAGCAGTTTGTCAAAATTCAGGGCTCTTTCCAAACACTGAGAACATAGCTACAAATGCAGAATTATTTACAGAAACCCTGTACAAACATGTAGATGGCTGCATTAATGCTGCTGTACCTATAAGAAGTAGCCCAGGTCTAACAACAACAACAAAAAAACACACTGGTGGAATCCTTCTTTAACAAGCTATATAGTAAAAGAAAGAACATCATGGACAAAATCAGGAAGAACAACTCTTATAGAGATAAAAGCTCTCTGATTCAACTAAATAAAAAGTAAGAGGTCTAATAAAGTCCAACACACCTAAATACAAGGTCAGGATAGCCTCCCAGGCTAAAGACAATCACAAGGCTGTCTTCAGCTATGTCCGGAACCTTGAAGGTAATACTCAGCAGTGTGCAGAACTGGTGGCAAACAGTATAGCCTTCACTGACCAGGGTGACATAGCAAATCTACTGACTGATCAATTTAGCTCTAACTTTACTCTCCTCTCCTCTGCGAAATCCCTTCTAGTATATTCCCACCAACTGGCAAGAGGGAGCAGGTCCTGAAGGCACTTGCTAATGCCAAAATGACTACTTCAATGGGCCCTGATGATATCCCCAGTTGCCTCCTTAATAGCCTAAAACATTACATACCAGGACCACCTGAGGCATTCTTCAACTACAGCCTCAAAGCAGGTTACTTGCCAGGTGAATGGAGGACTGCTGGTCATCCATCTTCATAAGGGCCAACAATCAACTGACCCCCATCAACTACAGACCCATCAGTCTGAGAATTTTAGTATTCAAAACCATGGAATGAATTACCATGGAAATGATCAACCAGGACATTGGCAACCTAAGGACACTGGACTCATCCCAGTTTGGCTTTGTTAAGGGAAGGTCTTGCCTATTTAACCTGGTAGACTTCTTTGAGAGGGTCACCATGGCTATGGATGAGGGGATAAATGGTGCATATCACATATCTTGATCTGGCCAAGATTTTCAATTCAATACTCCACTCAGGTATCGTTGGCAAATACTCAGAACTAGGCATAGGTCACTACATAACTTGATCAAATGCCAACTCGCTCACAGATGGGACTCAAGAAGCCAAGAACAGTGAGACCACCTCCAACAAGAGACTGGTTACCAGTGGAGTACTTCATTGCTCTGTGTTGAGCTTGCTCCTGTTCGGCATCTACTTCTCAGAGGTCAAGGCCAGTGTCAAAGGCCTCTGGCTCACCAAGTACACTGATGACTGTAAATTAGAAACTATCATAGATTATCTCCATTATAAAAATTTCCTATATGAGGGTCTAACACAAGCAAGTGACTGGTGTGAAAGCCATGGATTAAACCTCAGTGCAAGGAAATGTCCTTTGGAAAGCATGCACCCAAGCTAATTACTTCATTGATAAAACATTCCTAAGAGTTAACCGGATAGTTAATGACCTGGGAACATATGTAGATAGTAATCTGACATTCAACTGTCACATAGCCAAGACAGTAAGAAAACTGCTCAATGTTACCAAACTCATAACAAATGTTATGGTATCTAGGTCCAAGGAAGTAATAGTACCACTCTGCTAAGCCTTTATCAGATCTATCATTGAATAAAATGTCCTCTTTGCCATGTACTTAACCAGGCAATTGCAACAGTTGGAATGCCCTCAAAGGTTCCTCATTAGGAGACTCCAAGGTATGAATACCCTGTCTTATACAGATCACCTTAAGGTCCTCTCTCTGTACTAAGTCTCCCACAGGTTACTGAGAGGCGATCTATGCTTAGCATATATGTCATCTAGGAGGTGCCCTGCAGTATGACTCAGCAACCTCTGCCCAAATACTCATAGTCTGTAACATGTTGCACAGTATAATTCTCAGGCAACCACTTCAGCAAGGACAACAAGAGTCAGGACCACAGTTTCCAGGATCACAGGCAGGGCCAGCAGCTCCAGCAGATGCAGATGAGGAGTCTGAGGAAGGACCACCAGCTGCAGAGGGTACGGAATGTTTCGACCACAGACAGTTCGACCCCGGACAGTTTGACCCCACTGAAATGGCAAAGCAAGAAAAAATAAGCCATAGATATTTTGACATAAAGAAAAAAATGTTATTTACTGTTCATGCATCCACATAGTTACTGAGAAAATGTCAAAGACTGCCTCAAAAAAAAAAAAAAAAAAAAAATGAAGTCATGAAGATATAAAACTGCTTTGCGAAATACAACCAAGATCAGACAATAAAATTTTGGAGATGTGACAAAAGAACTTCCTATAACTGTAAAATGAATAAAACATTGATTTTATTTAATCTTAAAGAAATTATTTATAGTAGATAATAGATTAGTTAACATAACTAATAACTAATAACATAACAATAATAACATAACTGTAGATGGATTAGACTGTATTGTGTGTATGTTTGTCTTTATGCTCTGCAATCAAGCCAAGTCCTCTGCAGCACTACACACTATCAATGTTGCTGGAAATCAAGAGTGTTTGCATTTACTCATACATCCATATACACTTTCCTAAGGTTCTGATGTGCTTTGATGGTAGATGGTGGGAAATGGTGAAAATTGCATGTTGCTGCTTGAGCTTTGGTGGTAGTATAAATGTTCAAGATGGAGACGGCATATTAACCTGAATAAAAAATTGATTTAATTTAATTTTAAAGAAATTATTTATAGTAGATAATAGATTAGTTAACATAACATAATATAAAATAAAAAAATATATTTAATTGATGGAAAACGTATGTTATAAAGTATGTTATAAAGTAACAGTAGCCATAATATGTTAAAACATAACACTAGTTATTATATGTTAAAGATTTAAATGTTATATTTATACTAACCAATGTAATAATTAAATAAAATAAAAATGTTATTAAAAATATATTTACAATGAAAATTTAACAGTGTTATTATTGAATAATTGATTAATTAATAACTTAATGATAAAGTACTTAAAATAATATATTTGGGTTCAAATAGTCTGGGGTCAAATAGTCCGGGGTCAAACTGTCCACTAAAAAAATCACACACACACACATATATATATATATATATATATATATATATATATATGAAATTGTACAGAAATGCATTGGGGTCGAATTATCTGGGGGTGAACAGTCCGGGGTCAAACTGTCCGGGGTCAAATAGTCCTGCTTTCACTGCAGATGGTGCTGGCAGATGTAGGTGTGCACAATATATCATTGCTCTGGCTAAGAGGCAAAGGATAGCACACACACTTACTACCTGATTGAAAACATAAGATCCTAAACATATATAAATATTAAAACTGATGTCTACAAAAGTTTACTTCCTTTCCTTAACCAGATAGTGGCTGTGTTTTGTTAGAATCAGACAAAGACAACCCCCCCCCAGTGCGACATCTTGTATTTGCAGTATTAACAAGGTAAATGTGAAACCTATATGAAAAAAAGAGGTATATAATTGATTAATCTCATATGGAAATGCTTATATGTCTCTAGGTTGAAACATGTCTCAGGTGTACAACAATGTCAGTAATAGCTTATGACTGATGTTTGCAATATATAGCTATGCATTTTGCCCAGTACTGTGCATCAATCATTTCAGTCTACCAACGTATATAAAACAGTGAGAAGATAAATGGTAGCATCATTTGCATAAGTATAGCAATAAGTGATACTTAAATGTTTACTTTGACTGGATTACTAAGAATGCCAACAGAAATACAATGAAGGTCAACAATTACATACCCAGTCATTCACAAGTGAGTAGGAACAATCAATAAAAAACATTTCTTCTGCAATGCATTACATTAAAGTACAAGCATTAGCTATCCACTCTCAACAGACATATATGCAATCTTAAGTCTCAAAGAAATGTGCAAAGGGCAGGGCACAGTAATTTTCACTTGCATAGAGGTGAGGTGGGTGATGGGGAGGTACGCCTGATACCAAACAATTTAGTGTATTTGAGTAAGAAAAAATGTATCCATTAAGTGTACAATTGTCAGGGCCAGTAGCCAGATATGTATATCAGTTAACAGTAGTGTTTAGATAACATGTGTGTGTGTATGTGTGTGTGTGTGTTTGTGTGTTTGTGTCTGTGGGTGTCTGTGTGTGAAGTGATATGGGAAAGTTTTTTCAATGTCTGTCATGAGCACAATCAAGAACTGTGCTTGCACTATGTCCTGGCATCTCTGACAAGTATGAGTCATGCATAGTAGTGTCATCGACCCTGACCATGAGAACTACTGCTGCTAGGAGATGCACTGCTAGTTCCATGACCCTGGCAAGAAATCAGGGTGCTATGGGAATGTGAATGATAGCAGCTAAACAAGCTCTCATCACAACTATGTCCAGGACCAAGACCATGTGGTCTACCACATCTGGGTAAGGTCACTGCAATCTCTGATAGAGAAGTGAAAGTATTGCTACTACAGGGGCAGGATCTTACATAGTCACTTTGGTTAACACAGGACTTGTAGCGGCTCCTAACCATGTGGATGCTGATTTTCACCCAGCAGACATTCCATAACAGACACTACTGGATCTAGTGTGTCATTCATCCTGTTCAAGGAGTCATCCACATGGTTCAGGCTGTCCCATGCTTCAAAATGCACAAATTTTAGTATTGACACTATCTCTTCCGAGTCCCTGGTAGAACATGCCTATGCCTCCTTGATGGCCCAATACATATGATTTCTGGCACATACTGATATATCAACATCAGGAGGAGGGCACATTGCCTCATGATGGCTACAGGGAGAGTCAACCAGCTGTGCGACTATATTAACCACAAAACCCTGATAAACTATGTCACGCACCTGTCCTATGGCTGAGGTCTCCGAGTCATGGGTATACAAAGGCATAGTGACTATATATATATATATATATATATATATATATATATATATATATATATATATGTAACATAACATATATGCATCTACAGTTAGAATCATTTCATTATATTGCTTACTTGCAAGTTCTGCAGTAGACACCCTTGCATTGTCCTTCACATCACCACCAACATCAGTGATTCTGTGTGAGCTCTCTACTGAGCTAACTGGATCTCTAACAGTGGACAGGAAATTCTCTGATTTAGTCAGTGTGGGTTTTGTATCAGAACCACTCCTCATAGCCATACGTTCCAGAGAATTGCAGTCACCCTACATTTCATGACCACTATCATGGCACTGGCCTTATGTCTGATTTTATGATAGATATGACCATGGTGTCATACAGCATTTACACTGTTGACTACCTACTCCCATATACGGTCATGGAGAACTTGTCATCAGTGCCTCTGTCTAAGAGGAATGTGTTGTATCGACATAATGCCTGGATGATAACTTCATTCTCTGCATCACTGTATGGCAATTTACAGGGTGCAGATGTCTTGGACAACATAGCCCTGTATGAGATGAAACATAAATGAAAAAAATAAAACAAAATTAAGCCACAACTGATTGTTAACAAAACAAATATTTATGAATGTACACATCCATTATGCACAAAATAATTGAAAAAGTAAGGCTCACTATGAGTACACAGAAGATAATACAGACCTCCCCAAAAATAAAAATAAATGAAAGCAATGAAAAACAATGCTAAAAGTATATAAGGAGGACAGCAGTTGCATAACTTCGTAGTACATTGCATTAGCAAAAATAATTTACAAATTTCAAGTAAAAATGGATATAATTTTTGTTGGCTATCCACTTGTGTGGAGGGCAGGCAGGTATATATCACAGGCCTAACACATTTTGTCAGCTACAAATGTAAAATCCCTGATCTTGCTAATAAGTGATTCAGAATTCTTCTGCAATATTGATCAGATTCCCAGAGAAAGGTTCCCATAATGTCAGGTAGCATGCTTTACAAGATTTTAATGGAAATAAATAACTGATATAATGATGTCAACAGGAAGGGTCAAGGAATGCAGACAGTAAACCAGTGGTTGCATTGTGAAATGCTAATCATCAGCAAGTTTAAATTAAAGCATTTTGTTAAAAAAAAAAACAGCAAGAAACCCTTTCAGCAAGTCAGTTGTTAAACTAGAATCAAGTTTTGAAATCAAATAGTAGTACAGAGCTCTCTATATCCAAACAGTCTCTCGATACAAGTCCCTTACCTACATGCTTAACTTTAGATAGTACAGATTCATCCCTTTGAGGTGTGATCTCAATAGCATTCATGTGTCCCACAGTCTGCATTAATTGCAGTGCAGGTAAACATGGTGTAATGACCTACAAAATTGTGTGCACACACCCTAGCACCACACAGACAAGCATTGAGAAGTGTTACCTGTTATGGGCTTGCAGGTGTGAATGATTAGTTTGACTGCAAGAACAATTAGTGTTTGTCGGTCTGCCCTTTTTCATGTAGACTTACTGAGGGTATGTCAGGGAGAAGTGACTTACAAGAAACCCAGGGATTACACTGACTGACTGAGGAGAACAACATTCCTAACATTTCTATGAATTGTTTATGACCACACTGTGTACCTTTGAGTAAATATTTGTCTGCACTTCTATGGAAGTGCATTATTCATTGAAACAGATATCAAAAGTATTGCAAATGGTATTGCATTGTTGTTGGAAAAGCATAGATAAGGGAATGATACTCAGAAAATAAAGCGAATAAAACAACTACAGTGTTGCAAATATTAGTTTTATATTGTGTGAGGAGATTTTAGCTCAACTGTTAACAGTATCCCATTCATCCACACATCTTCTAGCAAATAACAAAGGACAACTTTCAGAACATGGTTCTGTTGTGCCTTTAATGTGATATAATGTCACATTAAAAGTGTGGTTTTAATGCTCTGGTTTGATGGTTGAAATCCAGAGAGGGTGCTGTTTGTGTGACCATAATGATGTTTAAGGGGCATATGTTCATGTTGCAAGACATTAAAGTTGAGGAAACATCATAAATGTAGAGTTTAACTATTTGTTTCAGAATGTTCCATTATATATATTTTCTCTTCATCCTTTGCATTGTGCACTCTTGATGAACAGTGGTCCCTAGCACTGAATAAGAGCTCACTTCCAAAGGTAAAAAATGACAATTTTTTGGAATACCATCAGTAGTGCAACTGCAACTGGTGCTAGTTCACTTTTGTCAGCCCTCTGAATAGTACTGAGTGAAGAAATTCTACTTGCCAATTAGTAATCCCAACAAACAGAAATTTCATTTGAAATAATGCCACTATTAATTGTAGCTGATGTATCAAAAAATGATCTAATGCCAGCTGTTGTCTGTCCCCTTTGCCTTTACTTGGCATTGCCTAAAGCCCTAATACTGTGTGACAGAAATTAAAGTTTTGATATGGCAAGGAGATGTGAAAAAAATGAATATGTCAGTGTAATGCATATATATTGGGAGGGTGGCCTAATGGTTAAGGTGTTTGCCTTACAAACACAAGGTGCAGGGTTTGAGTCTCACAAGGGATAATTGGCTAGGCTTAAAATGGCTCCCAAGGGCAGTTAACCTAGTACTAATCTATGAACCTATGAACCTATGAACTTGCTTTGGTTATTGCTAGACAGACCTAACTGTTTTAATTGCCCTTTCAACTGTTTTCAAACTTATTTGTTTATTTTTTACTGACTTGTGATTTTCTCACTGCTTATCAGCATGTACATGCAGTTCACAGCCAAAGGAAAAAAAGTGAAAAATTTAATTTAATTTGGGCTAGCTTCTGTAGTGCAAACAAGCCTGGCACCAGTGTGAGTCCATCAGCATTCTGTATAGTACTGAGTGAAGAAAATACACCTGTCAGCTAACTTTATTTATTTATTTATTTATTTTACATTTGTTAACCGGGCTGGTCTAACTGGATATATTTCCATTTTCAGTAGAGGCCCGGGGAGAAAAGCTCCACATAGAGATAAACACAGTTACATAGTATGCAAAAATGAGCTGAAATAAAAAGGAGGTGGGAATAGACAAATATACAGGATAACATCATAGGATTCAACATTCACATAACATCATAGGATTCATCATTCACACACAAAAAAAATAAAAAATGGAAACTTATTTCACATTATTTTATAGGAAGGTTATAAAAAGAAAGTAAAAGAGAAAAAATGTGGCATTAAGTGTAAGTGCAGTGATCTTAGAGAAAGAAACAGGTAATGCATGGGATAAATTCAGTTTATTGACATGCTTGCAGTGTACATCAGAATGCCATTTGTTACAACATTTTGATTAGGAATGTAACAGTAAATACAAATGAGTATCATAACTATGTTTATTGCAACAACAGTATCATTAATGCTTGCTATACATGCAAGCATTAATGACACATTTGATGCTTCTTTGCTGTACAAGCCAAATATAATGTGTGCAAAGTATGGCAAACATGGCAATAATGATATTTAATTTAGAATGCACTTGCATAGGTATGATGTGCACAATAGTTTTGTTATATTAGTATGACTCATCACATATCATTAGTATGTGTTTTGGAAATTATGTCTTGGGAAGTATGTATGTAACATACCCCCACATGTATTACTCAAGTCATGCAACACCATGCATCTGAAATGTATTTACAACCACAAATACTGCCTTTTACATGCAGTCCCATGACTACTTAAAGTCACATATATACAGACATCGTTTAAGTATCTCCTCAGTCATTCTTAAACTAATATATCTGTAATTATAATATCAAAAAGTAAGTTCTGCAGTGGCACTGGTATTTAATAAGCAGAGTTTAACATTTTATTGTAACTGTTATTCTAAGTATTTTGGTTTAATCACTTGAGCTTCATACAGGTTGTTTTACATTAAGAAGGTTTGTGGTCTGCACTGTTGTGGCAAGACAGGTAGCTTACATCCTTTTAAGCTGAGAATTGCTGATTGTAGGCCCAGTGTCTGCTATTCTAAAAGTGTATTAGTTCTGGCTTAAGCACTTGGGATTCAGACCAGTTATTCTACATTAAGAAGGTTTGTGGTCTGCACTCTTGTGGGAGGAGAGGCTGGATTCTGCCCTTCTGAGCTGGGAATTTCTGGTCACAGGCTTATTGTGACTGCTTATTTGAACTGTTTCTTTCTGAAATTGGTGCGCCTTGTTGCTGTAGCATAGACCAGATTCAGGCCTGCTGAATCTAGCTTTGTTTGCATAACTTGAGCACTGATCCAGGCCATCTTTTTTGGAGAAAGTTCCCCTGCACCCTAGTAAGCAGGGATGTGCAGTTAGAACTTGTCGGATTGAAAACTGCAAGAACTGGGCTCAGTTTTGAGCTTTTTCTTGTTAACTGGGTAACTTGCTTAAGTCAGTTTGTTTGTTTTCTATTGTTTATATATATATATATATATATATATATATATATATATATATATATATATATATACAATTGCACTTTATTCATCTGCTTTTACTGTATTTGTGTTTCTTCCTACTTTATTACTGAGGGCATTGACTACAACTCTGATCTGTGATATATAACAATAAGTATCCTTTTCTGTGCTTTTAAACAGTTTTTTTGAGCGTATCTGCTTTATTTTCTGAAAGAAAAACAAAAACAAAAAAAAACAAACAAAAAAAAAAAAAAAAAAAATATATATATATATATATATATATATATATATATATATATATATATACTTGCTTCCCACCTTTCTAAGCTAGTATAGTCCAGTTTTCAGGTTAGTGCTGAATTCAGGGCTGTGTTACAAATCTCTGTGTTTGCCCATACCTTACTTGGATAGAAGGAAGTTTCTCTGTTCAACTGTGAAAGAGGGGAGCTTTGAGCAGCCTATCTGTCCCTGGAGGAGTGGTTTCAGCCCAGAAATTAGTAGTTTATTGGCCATTTTAGGCTAATTTCTATCTCTTTCATTTCCCTGCTATAAATACCGTATTTGCCCGGTTTTGCGTGCAGGGCAGCGCCAGTTAGCTAGGGTAAAACTATTCCCGGCTCCACAAAGTCTCCTCTTCAATTTTTCCCTTGGAACTAGACAAACTTTCAACTTAAGCACTCAAGCCATTCATTTCTCAGCCCGGCACTTGCTCAAAACTTATAGCAAGCACTTATAAACCCTAGCATTAGACCCTCCTGTACTGTGCAGAAGGACAAGGCTCACTATTTGACCTTACCAGCCATTCAGTAAAACAGTTCACTGTACTTATCCAGGCATGTCCAAAGGGCAGTTTCAGGTGTACTCTCCAGTGCAACTGGTGAATCTGGGAATTTTGAGGCAATGTTACAACTGCCTCATGTACACAGACAACCCCCTCCTCCTACCACCAAACACTAATACATGCGAGAGTTGCAGTTATACAGTCAAACTAGAGGCTAAGCTGTCTCAACCCAAGACTGGATCAGGCAGTCAAGAGGAGAAGGTAAATACTTGCATAACACCACCAGTCTTACACAGACCAATTAAACCAGCACCGGCAAAAAACACACATAAATACATGAAAACATACTTGGAGGCTCTAACTAAAAATCTGCAAAACTGACAGAGACCTCCAAAGCAAACATCCAAGCAACCATCACCCCCCTACACAAACCATGAAACACATACTTCACAAAACCAGTGTGCCATACAATCACAGCCCTTAAGGCAAAATAACATACCCCACTCACTAGGCTGAATAAGGAGAAGGTTACTGTTAGCTGCCTGTCAGGTGCCAGGATCCAGCACATAACGCAAGCACTCAGGTCACTCCAGAACAAGTACAAATATGACTCTGTCATTGTCCATGTTGGTGTGAATGACCTGAGCCGTACCTCTCTGGACTACATGAAAAGAGACATGGAAGAGCTCTCTGATCACGTAGCCCAGGCCGGTATGACCCTGATCTTGAGTAGCATCCTGCCCTCACCAAGAATGATACCACAGTATAAAAAACAAATTCACAATTTCAACAATTGGCTAAGTTTCTGGTGTCATTCAAAGGGGATACAGTGTCTGTCCACCTGGGATGACATGCTCGACAAGCCACGCTGCTTCGCTAGAGACTGCTTGCACCTGTCACCCTTAGGCTTTTGAATACTGGCCAAGAGTATTGCCACCCCCATAGTGCCTTTTCTAGTCAAAGCTCAAAAGAGAAACCCATCGCCGTAAATAGCACAAGTAACAAAAAACTGAGGGTAATGCTACTCAATGCCAGAAGTCTAAACCTCAAAATGTATGCACTCAAGGCACTCTTCAGTATGGAGAAAATTGATATATGTGCAGTAACAGAAACATGGTTCAAGGCTTCAGAGAGCACCCCAGCACTACCAGACTACAACTCATACCATACATTTCGGCCACAGAACCCAAACTGAAATACAAAAGGTGGGAGCGTATCCATATTCATCAAGGATACCCAAACCTCCAGGTTAGTGGCACAGCACGATGCTTCCGAGATCATCCACGTGCAACTAACAATGGGCAAAACTGCAATTCAAATTGTAGCTTGCTACAGATCACCCACCATGTCCCAAGACCCCCATTCTGCATTTCTGGAAACACTGGGAAACATAAAGGTCCTACTAAACACCCTAATATTGGGTGATTTCAATTACCCAAACATTAACTGGGAGAACTACTCAATTACTAACTCCCTTGCCCAACTCAAATGGCCTGGTTCAACTAGTCAACACTCCCACCAGAGATGACACCATATTGGACCTGGTCATCACCAACATGGGCAACTGGTGTTCCACAGCAGAGGTCAACCCCTCACTGGTTAGATCTGACCATAAATAAATCACTTTGGATATCCATAGCCTGCCCCACCCCTGGACAAGAAAACCACTGTGAAAAACTTTTCAAAAGCAAACTTCACGTTACTTAAGACCGAGGTGGAAAGTTTCAAAGCCCCCATGCTGAAGGATAACACTGTCCAAGCTGCAAAATCCTTTACTAATGCCTTCTATGGGCAGCTACAAGAATGCATGGATTGTGCCATCCCAAGCAAAGCCAAGACTCACTCCTCCAAGAAAAGGAAACCAGTCTGGTGGACTCCTGCCATAAACAAGCTATACAGTAGGAGGAAACTAGTACAGAAAAGAGCAAAATCCCAAGAAGGGAAGACATTCCTGATCAGTATCAGCAAGAAACTACGACCCCTCATAAAATCATCCAAGGTGAGCTTTGAAAGAAAAATTGCCAAGGACTCCAAAGATAACCACAAGGCATTCTTTAGCTATGTCAAGAATCTAAGTGGCAATGCTCAGATCTGCTCTGAGTTAGTGCAGAATGGCACACAATACACTGAACCGACCAATATAGCCAACATCCTGGCAGACAGATTCAGCGCAAACATCACCCCCCCTCTCACCCCCAAAAGGGCCCATAACCATACCAGAAGAATGTATATTCCTTGAAATCACAGACACTCAGGTTAAAACAGCCCTCTCCAAAGCCAAAAACATAGCATCAATGGGACTAGATGGTGTCCCAGGCTGTGTCCTACATGAACTCAAAGATGAACTAACCCCTCACCTAAACACACTGTTCAAACTCAGCCACTCCACAGGCTACATACCCATATAGTAGTGCACAGCAATGGTTATTCTGCTCCACAAAGGTGGAGCCACAACAGACCCGAGGAACTATCGCCTATAAGCCTGTCTAGCTTGGTCTGCAAGGCTATGGAGCGCATCATCATGGAACTCATTAACAGAGACATTGGGAACCTCCAAACACTGAACCCTACCCAGTTTGTCTTTGTTAAGGGCAGATCATGCCTTCTAAACTTGGTGGACTTCTTTGAGACAGTTACCAAGGCTATAGATGAGGGAATGGTGGTACACACAGCCTACCTAGACCTTGCTAAGGCATTTGACACCATTCCCCATTCTGGTATTATAGACAAGCTCACCAGCCTGAACATAAACCCCTACATCACAAAATGGGTTACCAACAGGCTCATGGACAGAACCCACATGGTGAGTGTTGTGGGAGCTAGGTCCGACTCTAAACCGGTTACATGTGGCATTCCCCAGGGCTCAGTCCCAGGACCCCTCCTGTTCGGCATATACTTCTCAGAGGTACAGGCAAGCACAAAAGGACTATGGCTGACCAAGTTCACAGACGACTGCAAACTAGGGGTTATAATTGACTCTCCAGCTGACACAGACATCCTCCAAAAGCGGTAGTCCCCTAAATATGGAAGATGTAATAAGGGATCTGGGGACCCAAGTAGATAGTAATCTCACCTTTGATAATCACATTGCCAAAGTGGTTAGAAAATCCTTCTACGTGGCCCACCTAATCACAAAAGGGTTCGCATCCAGATCAAAAGAGGTCATTGTGCCCCTCTACTCATCAGTCATCAGACCCATCATAGAGTACAACGCCCCATTTGGGATGTACCTTACAAGATGCCTGCAACATCTGGAAAGACCACAGAAGTACCTCACCAAGAGGATCACTGGCCTCAAACAGATGCCCTATGCAGCTCGACTGAAGAAACTCCAGTTGTACTTGGTTGCATACCGCCTACTCAGAGGTGATCTCTGCCTGACATACAAGGCCATGTCCAACCCAGTATTGATCGACATGCTCCACCTAAAAAAAATCTTATCCCCTCAAGCCATACGCTCTAGGTATCTAAACCTCACCACAACAATAAATAGGACATGCTGTAGGGATAGATTCCTGTCCCAGAGACTTCCCATGCTTTGGAACAAGATCCCAATCTACATTAGGCAGAGCTCCTCACTAACACTTTTCAAGAGAAACCTTGATGAGTGGATGGGAAACAGAAAGTTTACCTCGGGAATCACTTCAGTGGCTCTGCTGGACAGAGGCACAGGGAACTAATCTAAGGGTGTGGCGAAAGCTAACACATTCTGGCTAGGCTTATAAATGCCTTCGGGCAGATAGCCTAGTACCAACCTATGATCCTATGAACCTAGACTTCTTTTTTCTCATAGGTTTGATTCCTAAGTGGTAGTACTCAATCAACAGCCCAGTATGTCACAAGTAATACTATTTTTCCTCCAAACAACGATTATATGAAACATAATAAACTATTTCAGTGTTTAAGACTGGAACATGTGTCAATAGGTTGAACATTATGCATGGCCAAATCTCACTGCCATATTTCACACCTTCCATGATTTTTGATATAATCACTGCCAATGTGTCTGCCAAGTTGTTGCTGTGCTTTCAGTTGCATAAATGCAGCTGACAAAGCTGTGTGTCTTTGCCAACAATCTATTTATGAGATCTGAATTGAGTTCCAATTCTGACACATATTTCTAACTTGACTTCTGTAGACATGGTTGGCAAAGGTGACAATGGTGTTCCATTTACAGTATAAAGATGGAGTGTTGAGGAGTCCATCCTTTTTCTGGCACTTCTCATCAATTATACTGGTCTCAGTATAAGGTTGACGCTTGTAATAGTTTGGCCAAGGCTGTCTCCAGTGCAACTGGTATTCCACATACTAGGAAGCAATGTTGTCACCATTATAGTGACATGAAGAGGCATAAGCAGGACCTCCTGAGGCAATGAGAGGATGAATTTAAGACTGCAAACACCCCAGCTGTGTGAGTATAGAGACCCATCAGCAGTCTTTGATATGGCATTAATTAGCCAGTCAAGAGAGTTGGTCATTATACTTTCATATCTTTTGTTTCGTTTTTCTATTATACAACTGCAGAAGAGATAGAAGAAAACAAGAGGCAAATAAGGAGAGACTCACTTGCCTCATAGAGGCACAGAGTAAGTATGCATCAGATCTGAATGCAAGGCAGAGAAGCATTTTAGTCCATCACTGTAAATCGTCTGGAGCAGGCATACCTAAACATTTATATCAAGCATACATGCCTGCTCCAATAGCTCTTTGTGCTTCCATTAGGCAATAAATACACCAGCTGACCTGTGTATGGGTTCAGTACACATAAACACATATTAAATGTTATTATAGGATGCTATTTATAAAATATTAACTGCAATACTAAATGACATTAACAATTCAGTTTTTGCAAATGCAATTATTTCCTTTGAAAGTATACATCTGATAAAGTATAGTCAAATAAATGTTTCTATTTGTCATATCATATCAATGTGATTGATTGATATTATGACACATTAATGCCTTCCCATCATACCTAGATGTGGCAAAGATGTACATATTTATTTCTCATATTTGTTTATTTATCAAAATAATAAAATAATGTGACATGCAATTGATCTAATTCTCTCTTTTGTCTCTACCCACCTCATCTCTTTTTTTTATTATATATTAGTTCATTTTTTCTGTAATACTTTGCTGCTGAAAACAAAATGACAATCAGCACAGGGAGCTAGACTGATCACTGTGGTTCAGATCACCATATTTCCATATGTGGCTGCAGTAGCACTACAGCTGACAGCACAGGCATCCAGTACATCTAGGTTAAAACTTGTCAGTACTGTCTCTACAGCCCATGCCCAACCTGCTCTGCCTGTGTCAGGTAGCTCTGCCCTGGCTGCTGGTATATTAGTATCCTCTTGTAGCAGTATTAGTGGGGATGGTGAGTTTGTCACCCCTCAAGAGTTGACAGGGCTGGTGCAGGACATGATGGAGAGTGGCCTGGTATCTAAATAAGCAGCGTTCAAAGGGTCCTGCATCATATTGCCAAACTGATTTCACATCTGATACTGACCCTGGCAACTGACATAAGAGACACTGATGAAAGTTCTGAGGGTTAGGACTTGATTCTCACTTTTGTCAAGCTGGACATGGATGTG
Source organism: Protopterus annectens (assembly GCF_019279795.1). Taxonomy (NCBI): domain Eukaryota; kingdom Metazoa; phylum Chordata; order Ceratodontiformes; family Protopteridae; genus Protopterus; species Protopterus annectens. The sequence continues at coordinate 669,532,549 of NC_056726.1, read as the reverse complement.
CCTTGGATGTCCACTACCTATCCCCAGCCATGGTGTCCCCTAACCTTTTGTGTCCATCACCACCCCTGTATGTTATGTATGTCTGTGCCTGTTACTTAATCTACTCTACCTACCTGACCCTCTCATTCCTAAGCCCCTTCTCCAACATTCCTTTCTCTCCAAAAAAGGTCACTTGTCCCACAAAAAATGCCCCATAGATATCTCTCTAATTCACCTATTTACCATCTTAACACACATAATTTGATCTATTTGGCTATACAATATTATTCTGTTGTTGTCACCCATCCCTGGTATGATGACTCTCCAAAGTCATGAAATTCTGTTTATATTTCTACATTTATGTTGTGAAGAAGCAGATAGCTAAGATGCTCTCCAACCATCATCCTGCAAATTCCTGTATTCTTTCCACAGTGTGCTACCCTATGCTTTTAATCTAGTCAAAAATAAAACCACACACAACACACATGGCCAGAAATAAACCATCAAAAAATATTTCACTTTTTACACTCAGCATTTGCGCTGATCTTGGCATTGATCACCGTGAATGGCATGTCACATCTTGTGGCAAAAATTATGGCCATCACCTGCTCTAGTCTGGTTACCTTCACACAAATGTGCTTAAATCTGCTGTGCTATAAGAATATGGAGTAAAGTCAGTACTTCGAAACAGTTTCTCTAACAATTATTAGGCTGATGGATGTAATAAACTATAAGTTCCTATATAGTGTTTTGAGATAATTCTCTTGTTTGTAGACTGATGTTTTTGCATACTATCAAGGGATCGATTACATCTTTATGTCAAGTTATTATTTTGTGTAATTTTATATTACATTCATACGTTTAACTCCAAATGTTGGTATTTATTTCCAAATGCATTTCATTAACATAGCATTTGAATAGTGCAGCAATAATGCATTTGAAAAAACACTCTCTCCCCAACAGGGAGACTTAATAAACAAAGAGAGACCAATGGATGGATGGGAGAGAGGATATACCCCCCAGGATTACCCTCTCAGTCTCACAACTCAACAGAGGCAAAATAAATATATATAGTCCCCCCCCCTAAAAGGGGTGCGTAAAAGCCCAAAAAACTATAGCTAGGCTTGTAAATGCCCTCGGGCAGATAGCCTAGTATGAACCTATGAACCTATGAACCTATTATCCTGCTTGTGGCTTAATCTTGTCTCTAGTCTGCTACCCCTTCTTGCTATAGCAAACACTTGATTGTACAGTGCATGGCAGAATAATGAGGAAACATCTAAGTGTAACACACCATAAAGATGTTCTTGAATGTCCTATAAACAAAACTGTTGGTATTTCTCTCTGCATTTCTCACTCTCTCTCTCTCTCTCTCTCTCTCTTCACCCTAGCTTCTTCAGTAAGTTGTCACTGTCCCTTCAATTGTGTGATTTAAACTGTGTGACTTAGGAGTTCCTTTGTAGTGTGCTGAGATAATACTTAGATCTATAGGCTGATGTTTGCATACTTTCAAGGGTTCTAATCCAGAAATATGTCAAACTGTCACTGACTGTTTTGTTAGACTATTTTAAGTGTAGCTGTTGCATACATGTTGTTTTGAGCCACCACTATCCTGCTTCTGCCATAATCTACTTGCTCCCTGCTCCCCTCTCCTCTCTATGTCTCGTCCCCCTTCTGTCTCTTAGCATTTGCACAATGCCTTGCACTGAACAGCACCTGTAACTTACAGGAAATGGAAGTACACAGCTCATGGAAAAATCTTGTGAGATTTTTGCCTTTAGATGCATTACTCTGGTGCCTTCACACTACTGTGCTTAGCTTTGCTGTACTATGTACAATCAGGCTAATCTTCTCTTTTACAGGCTGAAGAGTTGAATGTACACCATTTAGGATATTCCAATTGCAAATATTATTAGGAAGTATGCTGCACAAAATTCCTGGCTCCTTGACAAATGTAAATCTTGACACATAACACCTTAGGATAATACATCTCTATTCTGCAATGAGACATTTATTATGCTGCTGGCTGTAATGTAACCTTTATGTAATAAAATTGTAACTACTGTGATTTAGCCTGATGCCTACATTTTCCCTTGCCTGATTGTTTTGTGAATGTCCCTTTAAACAAGTAAGATTAAGCCTGTAACATTTCCTGTGTGGTGTGTTGACATAATGCAGATGTGTAGAAAATGTTTTTAGCACAGTGTCAAGGTTTTGAATCTTTTTTTTTTTTTTTACCCTGGGAGCCAACACCTACATTCATGCAGACACACACATGCAAGTCTAGAGCAGTGATGTCAACTTAAAAAAAGAAAAAGAAAAAAAAAAAATCAAGGACAAAGTCAGACAAAAACAAAGGGACAATTGTCCAAAAGTCAGGGACATTTTTTACACTGTTTTCTTTAGTTAATGATAGCATATCTATTCTGAGCATATCAAAACAATTGTGTCTTAGTTTGTGATTTCTTGTGGAGTTGATTGTTAAGAGCAGTTTTATTTGAATTTATATTGCATTTGTTTGTTTGTGTCTTGTTATCACAATTTTTAACTGTTTGTAGGTAGGAAGTGACTGTTTATTAACAAGCTTTACTTTGATTCATATTTTGTTTTACCTTTAGTTTCACTTTTGGTTGTGAGAAAGGGACAGGTTTTGGACAGGCAAGCTCTAGCCACCACAAGGGGCCTAAACGTAAAGAAATTACAACTTCTGGCTGGCTGGTAGAACTTGTATGGTCAGAACAACTTTATTGTATTTTATTACTTAGTTGGAAATTGCTGCTATAATTTTTGCATAGAAGTTGATTTTAGTTATTTTTAATTCTTTGCTACTGACTTTGTGTAATTTTTTTCCTTTGCAATATTTTATTAAATTAAAGCTGAATATGGATTCCTTAAATGAGTATGCAATTAACGATTTGCTAATGCACAAGTATCTTGTACAGTGTAATAAATGTTATGCATATTTAAAGGTAACAGCTGTACTGGTGATCTTTGTTCCTCGTGTCAAAAGTTGGATGATTTGCTCACCATTGTTAGAAGCAAATCTCGACTTAATTATGATGATTGCACATGTGCAATTGGCATAGCTTGGAGAACTGTTGTATCATATATTAATGACTGGACTGATTAACTAAATAATGTTAGGCATAGAACAAATAGAACAGATTTAGGAAATGATGCATCTATTTTCTGCAAAGAACATTCGACTCCTATAAAACATGATGCGACCCCTGAGAACTGTGGAATTGTGGATGCAAGTACTCAGCAATCTGAGGATCTGGTTTGTTTAGAAGGAAACAAAAAAAGAAAGAAAGAAAGAAAGAAGTTCTCAACAAATAACAAGAAGAAAAAGAAACTGACTAATGACTGTAAAGGAAAGAGAATACGTAGTAAAAAGGATTCTGCTTTGTTATGTAACACACTGGTGACGGAATGAAGATATCTGTCTATCAGAAAACCCTCAGGCTACAAAAAAAGGCATCACCTTTCCAATGGAAAAGGTAGAAAAAAGAGGCAAGGGGCAGATGAAAAGGAAGAAATCAAAACTGAATGCGGAAGGATTGAAGAACATTACTGTAAGAAAAAAGAAGAGAAAGACAGATGTTGACTACATGGCTCAAGCTGTGGATTTACAATGCCATCTGGATGAGAATTTAATATGCAATGAAAACAGTGGAATTAATAAGACTAATAGTGATGAAGCTCTATCCTTCATAACAATTGATAGAGCAGAAATGACTGTATTAGAAGCTGAAGATTCTTCGGAGCTGGCCAGCAAAGATATTCTTGTAACTGGAGATTCAGTTATTATTTACAGAGATGATAATGAATATCGAGTAGTGTTATGCTTGCCAGGAGCAAAAATAGAAGATGTGAAACAAGCCTTGGAACACCTTAATGTAAGGAAGTATGGATCTGTTTTTATTCATGTTGGTACTGATGATGTCACCAACAAAGATTCTCTGCTTGTTAGTTGGGAACTGACAGCCCTCCTAGATAGTATAGCTTGTACTGGTGTTAGGACATATTTTTCACAAATCACCTATAGAACAGATAGTCAGGTCACTGTTAATGAAAATATTTTTTTGATAAACACCTACATGGAAAAAATATCCTGTTTTAAAAAATGGAAATGTGTAGAGCATCCAAGCCTTCTTTTGGGCACACGTGTTCAGACAGGAAGGTGTGCATTTGTCTAGATCAGGGAAGATAATTTTTGCAGCAGATATTTTGCAATATTTGACAAACACTAGCCAGGATTTTTGCCAGGTCAAAAATGTAACAGTTCACAGATAGCAACATTTGATGCATCTCTGATGGATGTTAATGCTAGGAGCATTAATAATAAAAGTTTTTTTATTAGAAAATTTGCTATGTTCCCACAAGATTGATGTTGTTATAGTTTGTGAAACATGGTTAAAGAACAATGACTGGATACCAGTTCTGTCAGGGTATAAATGTTTTTACTGTAACAGACATTCTAACAAAAAAGCAGGTGGAGGTGTTATGATAGGGATTAAAGATAGCTATGAGACTTGTGATTATTACATGTTATATGATAACACCAATACTATAGACTGTGTAACTGTGACAATAAAGGCAACCCTGGAACATATAGCAATTGTTGGAGTGTACAGACCACCAAGGTCAAGTGCAGATGACCTTGAGGAATTCATACATTTCTTACATGAAACACAGGAGGGAAGAATAATATTAGCTGGGGACTTAAATTTACCAGAAACAGACTGGAATAATATTGATTCAACAACGTTAGTAAAGAAATTCTTCACAGAGTATATTCAGGAACAACAAATGCTTCAGATTGTAAAGAAACCTACCAGGGGACGGAATATACTAGATATTGTTTGTGTTCCCAAAGAAATTACTGTAACTTCAAGACAAGTTTTACCACCATTGATGTGCAATGATCATGGGGTCATAAAGGTTAATTTGCTGCTAGATAATTCTGCCAAACTGACATCTAAGCCAATGCACAGAAGGCTAATTACAGATTATAGGGAAGCAAAACAGTTACTATATAAAACTAACTAGAGTGAGGTGTTCCGTGGAAAAACTGCAGATGGAATATGGAAAGTTTTGAAAGAGAAATTGTTTGAGTGCAAAAAGTAAAAAAAATGTTTAATATCAGGATCTAGGCATGCAACATCAGGGGGGATATTTCCATAAGAATAAGATACCTGATTAAGGTGAGAGACAAAAAATATAAGAAATGGAAGACAGGTCGAACTACAACTTTGAAAATTTAAATAAATGAGCTGGACAAATAGATTAAGCATAGTGTTAGACAAGATCAAGAAAAATTTAAAGAAAATTTATATAAAGATATTGAGCATAATAGGAAACCTTTTTATAGAAACATAAGATGTGGAAGGAGTAAAGATACACAAATAGATAAACTGTGTGCAGATTCTAAAATTTATTCTCAGACACAACAAATTATAGATATATTTACAAAATCTTATACAAAACAGTTTGGCTAAGTTGTCCTAGTGACATCCAGGTAACCCCAGATACTGGAATCAAATTAGATTATATTGAAAAATAACTGTGCAAACTAGATCCAAACAAAGCACAGGGAGGAGACGGAATAAGTAACAATGACCTGAGAACACTTAAGCAAGAACTTACACTGCCATTACATTTATTATTCCCTAGGTCATATAAATATGGGGAGATTCCTCAAGATTGGAGACATGCAATTATTAAACCTGTCTTTAAGGGGAAGGGGAGTAGGACAAACCCAGAATCATATATACCCTTAAGTTTACTTTCATGTTGTGGAAAAATAACGGAGAAGGTAATATTGGATAAGTTATTGTCAGAACTAGATAGGTTGGGACTTGAAACCATATATCAGCATGCATATGTTGAAAATAGATCTATTACCACCTGTAACATGATGTTCTATAATGATATAATAACATCTATGAATGAAAAATTGTGCTGTGGTGTGATTTATATAGATTTAACTTCAGCATTTGACAGGGTCATGCACAAAACACTGATCAATAAATTAGTACAATTAGGTATTGATGTACTGTTGATAAGATGGATAGCTGCATGGCTTACAAATAGGACATGGCAAGTATCACACACCAGCTGGACAGGTAAAATCCTTGGTTACAGTCAAGGTGTCCCACATGGCTCTGTACTAGGCCCTTACTTGTTTTGATTGTATCTTTCAGACCTTCCTTTTTTTATCTGAGGTGTTCTACAGTCTATATGCTGACGACCTGAAACTGGGTAAAATGATTACAAGTGTTAGAGATAAGGCATGTCTGCAAAATAGTTTGACTAAATTGACCATTTGGGCACAGGAGAATAATATGTTGATAAATACATCAAAAACTAAGCATATGAGATTTGGGAGACATAAACTGAAAGGTGAATATTTAATAGAGCACACAGTGATTGAAACTGCAGACTCATTTAAGGACCTAGGTATATGGGTAGATTCAGCTATGAGTTTTTCTAATCATATCAACCAATTGGCTAATGATAGTTACAGAACTATAGGTTCTATAAAAAGATTTATAAAGTCTAGGAAATCAAACATAATCAAGTCATTGTTTGTTAGCTACATTAGACCCAAACTTGAGTATGGAATAACAATATGGAAACCCTATAGGAAAACAAGCATGAATAAACTGGAAAGAGTACAGCGGAAATGTACTAAGGGCATCCATGGATGTGAAAATCTAAGTTATTATGAAAGACTAAAATATCTGAACTTGTACAGTATCTCTACAGATATTTAAGAGGAGATTGTATTCAGGTATATAGGGCATTTAGGGGCAACTACCTCTGGGAATGTTTGGGGTTATCAAAAAGTACTATAAAATATATTTGCTATTATTTCATTCAGATTCTAGATTTGTATTCAAACTTAATATAATTGATTAATTGTTTGATTAGAGATACGTAATCACATACATACGTAATCATTCCACACTATTTAAATGTAAGTGGATGTCTTGATTAATTTAGATCTGATGAAGCATACCAGGGGTGTACGTGAAAGTGCTCATCTGTTTGTTTTATTTCAATAAAGTACTCATTATTTCTTTCTGTGGTAGTCCGACTACGTCTTTTTGGCTACATACTAGAGAATCATCAGATAACCTATGTAGAAGATTCTATAGGAATGAGAAGTGTACTAATTGGCTGCCTAACAGAGTAGCTGATGCTTGGAACAGACTACCTAATTACATTAAAGCAAGTACTAGTTTAGATATTTCTAAGAACAGCCTGGACATTTATTATGGGAACAAGTGTTTTGGCATATTGGCAAGCTAGGAGGGCTTTACTGCCCATGCTTGAAACATTTGTATGTATGTATAGCACAAAAGATTTTGCATCAACATACATTTTTTGAAGAATAAAAATGAAGAAACCTTATAACGTTTGTCATTACCAGAACATCAAAACAATATAAGGCAAAATCAGGGATATTCTGCATGTACAACACCTGGGACAGCTGAAAGCTAAGGTTGCAGCAGAACAAGCAACTGGTTAATTGATAAAATAAACAATGCATTTATCCTGTTAAGCACTGTGGTAGACTTGAGACACAGTTACACAGTTGTCAGATAACAAAATACTAGACTCATGAGCTATTGAGAAGTAACAAGTTTTTCGGCTTATAGGGCTCGCCACAGCGGAACTCCGGTCTGCTAATGATTGGTAGAGGATGACGCACAACCTTCAACGAAGGAACGCCCATTCACGTATGCCTCCACACAGAAGACGCTCTAGCTGAGAATCAAACGGGACAATGTCTTGCTGTGAAGCGACAACACTACCGCAGCACCACCACCGCAGTTCATGAGCTATTGAGAAGAAGCAGCAAAATTCATCCTCTGTGGAAGGGAGTGGAACTGCAAGAATATCTTGTGGCTGGATCAGGTGATAGAAAGAAAAGCTAACTCTCTGCTGCTTCTTTCCTTGCTGTGATGTTTGACCTGCCAGGCCTTAATGAAATTTGGCTTCATTTTAGTGCAGTTTTTCATTATTATTTTATTTTACTTCATAATTTCATGAATTATGATGATTCTTTGTAGAAGAGAACCTCTCATGTCACAGTTTCTTACTCTGTATTTAGAAGCAAGTGACAAAGGTTGCAGACCACAAGCAGAATATGGTAGCAGTCAAAGCAGCCAAGTCCAGCTGAATTCACATGAGTGTGATAGGAATCCCAAAGGAACCACTGTATGAGTGAAGTAAAAAAAAAACACAAGTAAATCTGAGTGCACCAAAAGTTCTGGGATTTCAAGAACAAAAAGGTTTTAACTTATGAACTGCACATATATTAAGGTAGCATATCCTGCAATACTGCCTGCAAGCCAATAAATAAATAAATAAATAAAAATAGTGACATGGCAACCTCCCAAGCAAAAATTACATTGTCTAACTTTCTTCTTCCAGGACATAGGTATGTTTTTTCTTCTGCTGCTGCAGTAGGTGCCCTCACCACTTTAATCACGTCAGAGAGAATAGTAAGTCATTTCACTCTCAAGAGTAACTTAAATAAGAGGTATAGAAAAGGTTGTAAAATCTATTGCAGCAGCATAATACTGTTAAAATTGCTTCTTATGGGCAGTTTATGGGTCTGACTATGACCGTATGAATGACAGATGTTTTTAGCATGTCTGGCAATAGACAGTATTCCTTTGGGACAAGCTGACTTAATAATTAAAAAAAATACAACAAAGCACAAAGTTTTTGTTAACAGTTTTTGCTAGCCCCAATAACAATGTTACTGCTGAGAACTACAAAAACTATTCAGTTGTCTGCTAGTAACAGAAAAAAAAGTCTCAGTTTTCTCCTCTCCCCAAGCTATTTCATACATTTCAAAATCTGCTGACTTCTTGCTATATGGCACCCCTGTTCTACCAAGATTTGTTGTCTAGGTAGATTGTGGGTGGGACAGAGCTGGATGCCAACAAACTGAAGGTCAGGTTTACTACACTTCCTCCCTAGGGCAGTTCTTTCACTCCTCAGCTAGGGTCACTTTTCAAAATTATTTATTTATTTGCTTTTCTTAAACTACAGAAATGTGACATTTCTGTATTGAAGAACAATAAATAATTAAAGGGCACCCTTATCAGAGGAGTTAAAGCAGTGCCATAGGCAGCTGTCTAGTTTGCTTATGTGTAAGGCCTGCCATGCCTTGTGTTCATGCAGTTTCAATCAGCCAGAAATGGAGATGTCCATATGGGGAAGGCATAAAGGAGAAAACCCTCCCAGCATCCACACCTCTCATAGTGGATGTCGACGTGGTTAGTTCAGAAGAACTGGAGAATAATAACAAGCCTGAATTAGAGCCACAGGTGCCAAAAGGGGCTAGAATTTTTCTGAATTAACTTCTTAAGGCAAACTAGAAGTCGGTAGCAATAAACCTAAATTTGAGCCAATTCAGTCAAAAGATAAGTGACTTGGCATACTGGTTAAGGTGTCTAGCTTCCAGATGCAATGTGCAGGGTTTAATTCTCACATGAGGTAATTGGTTAGGCTTAAAATGGCCCACGAGGGCAGTTAGCCGAGTACTAATCTATGAACTATGAACTTCCTATGGAAGGGGATGTTAGGAGGATTATGAAGAGAGAGGCTTGTGAAAAGTAGAAAAAGAGAATAACCTGCCAGCAAATTGGTGCAGCAACAAGTGATAAAATGAGCTGCAGGAAAAGAATCTCACACCGAAAACAAAAAAACAGTACAAAAATGTTTAATGTTGCTAGTACATTCACAGCAGAATAGTAAAAAGTGTAACATCCAAGGTTCTGGTAATTGTGAAACTATGCACTTGGTATATATGGCTCTGTGCACAAAATGTATATCATTCTGGATCTAGGACTGTTGAACGAAACTTCAACAGTCCGAATCCACTATCACCGAACATGCTTTAACGAAAGCTCTTTCACTGAAAAAGCGCTTTCGCTAAAGTGTGTTAAAAAATAAAATAAAACATTAAATCTACTTTTACGCAGGGGGGCAAGCCACCCTGTGCCCCCCACACCCCCTACTTTAATATTCTCACTTTGAGATCGCACTACAGTGGGGAAAAGGGAATTTTCCCTTATCCACACTCTAGTACGACTAGCACAACAGGCATACTTACATGAATATGCTGCTTCGGTAAAAAAACATTTTCATGTAAGTATGCCTGCCATTCGCGATTCGGTGAAAACTGCATTCGTGCAAGAGTCCTAGACCTATCATTCTATGGTGGCAAAACTAACCAGATGCTTAAGAATAAAATTAGTAACTATGTATCTGAAATAAAAAGGAGAGTTATAAGAAATGCTTTATATAAACACATATTAGAGACTGATGAATCAAATAATTTTACATTTTTTATATTAGAAAATATTTTTGAATCTTTAAGAGGTGGAGATATAATCAATGCCACAGAGAGATGTGAAAATAAATGAATACTTTAAAGCATTTTGTCTGCCAGGATGGCTTCTATTCTTTGAAGCCTGAGCTATTACATCTGCACAACTGCATGAAGTGAAAATGTATATCTCTTTTATATACAAAGTTTTCTTTTTTATAGGTTCCTTTTATATTAAATGTAATTTACAAATAAATAAATATTTATACTTATAGATGTTTTTAAAACTTTTTTTGTTTTATATGTATGCATATGCTTTATATGTATGCATAAATTGAAACGTGCATGTGTTTTTCAATGTTAACTGTTTTCCTATTTATATGTTAACTGAGTACTTAGTATTGAAATAGATTAGACTAAGAGGTTAGGTTCCTCCCTGAGGAAGCAGATTTTTTCTGTGAAAGTACTATTCTTCCGTGAATGTACTAGCGACATTAAACCTTTTTGTACCATTTGTTTGGTTTTGGTGTGAGCTTCTTTTCCTGCAGAGTTGTGAAAAGGAGAACTCTTAGAGCCCTCCTTACAAAACTTAAAGGAGGCATACAAGGAGGCTTTTGACTTCCATTAGCAAAGGTTGCTGGAATTCTGGGATATGTCTATTGTACAGCAAATGAACTTCTGAATGGGTACTAGAAGTTGAAGTTATACAACGGATGGTGTTTTCACATGTCTATCATTGTTACTTCCTGCCATAGCCCATGATTTTCATTTATCAGGCTGCAAAGGCATAAAGCATGCAAACAGTAAGCTTATGCAAAAACGTTATTCAACAGATTTTTCAAAAGATGTTAACAGGTAATATAAGACATGTCAGCAATGGCAAAAGGTACAGAAGGCAGAAAACACTGTTACGGCTGCTTTGGTGCCTTTGCCTGTAATTGAAGAACTGTTTTAGAGGGTAGCCCTGAATATTGTGTGACCTGTTGGCAGCACACAGGTATGATACATATTTTGGTGATGTTGATTATGTTACTAGGCATCCTGCAGTGATGACTATGTCCTCTGTTGAGAAAGAAAATGTGATAAATTCATTTTTAGAAATTTTCAGCCGGGTAGATTGCCGTAAGAAATACTTACAGAGAGATGGACTGTTGACCTGTTTGTGGAACATCTGTGGGATAAAGCAATTGCAAGCTAACCCCTATTATCCACAAACAAATGGTTGGATGGTGAGTTTTGACTCTACTCTTATAACCACAGTATGTGCATTCCCAGACCAGTTTAAGTGGGAGTGAGATAAGTATTTGCTCAGTCTCCTCTTTGCACACAGTGAGAGCCCCAGAAATCCATAAGTTTTTACCATTTTAACTATTTCATGTTCATAGGATGAGGGGGCATCTAGACTTAATTTGTGATGAGATGGAAAGTGTAGATGATTCCCACACAAAGTTTGTTATATATTATGCACTAATTTTCAGGAAGTGGCTTAGGGAGTCATGTGTTTGACACAGGAATACCTACCTCAAGCACAACAACAACAACAATAACAACAACAAAAAGAGATATGGTGTGACTGGACAGTGACAGCATGAGAGTATACTTCCGGAAAAAGGAGCATGGGAGGGACCTTTCATTGCAGTAAGGAAGGTAGATGATAATAATTATGTGACAGAGTTGTTAGGTAGAAGGCAAAAACACAAACTTTACAATGTCAGCATGAAGAAGCCCTACCATGATAGAAAGTTTTTGGGATTTAGTATTTGCACTGGGTTGCAGGAGGAATTATCAGGGGATCTTGTAACAGACATCAGTGAATCTTAGTCTGACACATCAATGAATAAAGAAATGCTGTTTCAGCAGCTATCACCTTGCCAGGATCAGGAAATCTGAGCAATATTATAAAGAGTTTGAAGACACATTCACTGCTACGCCACAGTCTGCACAACTGGATGGAGATACAGGGACCCAAAGGCCAATTAACAGGGCAGAGTGAACAATGAAGATGAGGAGATGCTAGACTGAGATAAAATGGTTCTGCTCTGATATCAAAAATGTGCAGGGAATTCCAAGAAAGGGATGATGAGTAATAGAAAGTAAGAGCAACAGTGCAGTTAATGTATTTTTAGTCATCAGTCTATCCATATGAAACATTTCTTTAAAGCACTTCATGGATGTGAGACCTGATTCTTTTTTAAGATTTATGCCAAATTCATTCTTAAATTGAAATGATTACTCTGTTCTGTGCAATCACCTTTTGGGCAAGGTGCAAACATTATGGTAAGCCTACCAAAATGATTCACTACTGAAAAAATAAATAAATAAAAATTACCAAATTTATAAAAAGCATTTGTTCCTGCTGGCAGAAACATACATTTTTTAGCTTTAAACTTTATAACATAAACACTCCCAAAGAAGGCCTGATGAATGTCACAATTGCTGTTTATCAGAATCATGGCAAGTGTTTTCCATGGTTTGACAAGAAATGTCATATCATCATTTGTCATGAACTGTTCCAAAGACATTGAAATATCTCTTATCAGTTTACTTTTTTCAGAAAAACAGTAAACAGGGTAAATAGGTAGATATTAGAATCATTTAGTTATTTTTACACTATGTGCCAGATGCTTTACTCTCAATTGAAACTGTTTAATTTTAGCAGCTGTTGCCCTAATTATTCTGAGTTCAGCAGCAACGATCTGAAAAATGTACTTCAGGGTTTTATTGGCATAATATTACAAGATCCAGAGTCATGCTTAATAAGGAGTCCTGTGGTTTATCATCTTGTAGGTTGTTAAAAACTACAATTTTGATAAAGAAAACAATAAATTATAGGATGTAACATGGGAACAGCAAACTTAAATGAGTTAGAATGAAGGTACGGGCTTAAGTACACAACACACTTGAAATAATTAGAATTACATTAATAAATTTAAATTCACAGCAAAATAACTATCCTTTACAAAAATAAGAAAATTCTGCAATCAGCAAAACATTTAGTTACATTTCAATAATTTTACTTCTGTTCAGCTATAACTTTAAGACTTTCCTAATCAGAAAAGTAATGTTAATATGGGGACTAATCATCAGAAAGTATATGCTACTAAATGTTTACTGTTTAACGTTTATTTTTTATAGCTTGGTTTTTGCTTGACATTTATAAGGCAGTTAAATGCAGAGCTAAACTTTGTCTGTCTTATTGTACTGAAGCTGTTTTCCAAGCCAAAGCTTTGTTTTATTAATAATTTTCAGTTAAGAAAAAGTAACAACTAGCAATTGGGTGAATATCCCAAAGCTCATCTCAAGAGCTGACAGCACATAGTTGTTTTTTACTACATGAAATTAATGACTCCGAAATGAGCATTGTAATGGCATGCATAATGGTAATTATGAAATTATGAAGTTACCTGTGTTCTTCTTCTGAAGTACAGGCCATTTGTGGAACTAAAAAGGTTATATGAATTGCAGGAGTATTTTGGTTAATTTGTGAAGAAGGAGACTTTCTGAGCATGTATGTGTATGTGTGCACATGTTTGTGTGAGTGTGTGTACATTTTATTGTGTTTGCGTGCATGCATGTGTGTGTGTGTGTGTGTGTGTGTGTGTCTACACATACAAGTATCACTGTGACTGTCATGAAGATGAAACACTGCATGAAAGAGATTGAGAGTTGCATATGCTTGGCCAGCAAGCAGACAAATATTGATGTACATTTGTAGACATCAGAAGCATGACTAGGGTAGTGGGAAGAGGTTGGCTACCCTGGGCACAAAGTAGGGGGGGCATGAATGTCAGTTGGGGCAGTAATGCAGAATCAATATTCGGCAATGAATGCTGATGCTATATTTGCAGTCAGGGATGAAGTGCTTCTGAAATGTTTTGTGTGTGTTATTCTAACTGTAACAAGCTTTCTGTTATATTTATAGGAGTTTCAAGAAGAAACTTTTACTTTTTTTTGGTCTTCATCTCGTAGAGAGGATTTTTTTTCTTTATGATCCCCAACTTAGAGTTGCGGGGGTGCTACATTGGGGAACTGCACTGAGAATTATAGAAGCTAGCTATGACTCTGCTAGGCATTTTAATCAACTGGAAATGCCCACATGCTTCTAACCAATAATAATGTTGGCCTACAGCTCTGGAGCTATGAGGAAAGGGTGGAAGCACTATTCCATTACTCAGTTTCTTAAAGGATCTTTCATGATGATTTATGCTTTGTGTTTGCACCACTTGAACCCCCATCTTCCTTGATCTCCTGTAGCTCTGCAAGCCAAATAGCTTTATTAACTCCAGAGCTAGGGACATAAAATCTCACCAACTCAGGAATGAAATGTGTTAGAGAGACACATTTATATATATATATATATATATATATATATATATATATATATATATATATATTATTTTCATGCTGTGTACCACATTTAAACGTAAATAAGCAAGGTTTTCAGGAAACCATGTAACAGAACATGGATAGTACTGCTGCCTAAATCAGAGTGCTGATGGCCTGCTGTTTTGCACAGAATGCCACAGTGATCACCAGGGCTTCACAGATAGCACTCAATGAATCTCTTAGTGCAAGACATCTGGACAAAGGCCAATATAGTGGGGGGACAGTGACCCAGAAATAGGGATATATTTGACATATTTGCCCTTTAGAAATGTACTAGAATAACCAGGGGGTTGTGTTAAGATACATGTTCTGAAGAATTTGAAGTCTGAATCTGAAATGTATATAATATTGAGTCACATCAGTCCTGAGATCATCCCAGTGATATGTCAAAAAGCCACAGATTTGATAAGGGACATATTTTATTTATTTATTTTATTTATTTGCCATTTGTTAACTGGGTTGGTCTGGCTGGGCAGGTGCCCTTTTTCAGCAGAGACCCAAAGAGAGAAGCTCCCTAATAGTTAAGAATGTTTACAATCAAAGTATTTACACATACAACCATGGAGAAAAGCTCCATTACAGCAAAGAAGTTGTTACAAAAACAATAAAGTAGTTACATATACAATCAGTACAGCATTTAAACATACAAATCAAGAGGAGGTAAATACAGCAGAAATAGATACAATTTTGTACAATGTATGAAGAGGAGAAAAATTAAACAAAGAAATATCTCCTAAACCTGAAGCGGTCATCAAAGCCATAGATGAGGGTAAGGTGGTTCAAACAGCCTATCTAGATCTCGCCAAGACTTTCGATATCATCCCCCACTCTGAAATTATAGGTAAACTCACTAAACTTGGTATAAATCTCTATGTCACAAGATGGATTGCCAACTGGCTCACTGACAGAACCCACACTGTGAAAGTAGCAGACTCTAAATCCAACTTCAGACTAGTGACAAGTGGAGTACCACAGGGTTCAGTCCTGGGTCCTCTCCTGTTTGGTATCTACTTCTCTGAAGTACAGGCTAACACAGAAGGTTTTTGGCTAACAAAGTTCGCAGATGACTGCAAACTAGGAGCCATAATCAAAACCCCAAATAATGTGGACATCCTACAAAAGGGCCTCACTGAGACAGATGCCTGGTTTCAAAGCCATGACCTCAAGCTCAAAGCCAAAAAGTGCATTGTCATCCCTTTTGGTAAAAACTTTGTACCAATGAACTACCACATAGGCGGTAGTCTATTTAACACTGAAAGTGTGATGAGACCTTGGGACGCAAGTGGACAGATGTCTCTCCTTTGATAATCACATCACCACAGTAGTCAGGAAATCCTTCTACGTGGCACACCTCATCACAAAAGGTTTCTCATCCAGGAAAAAAGAGGCCATTGTTCCCCTCTACTCGTCACACATTAGACCCATTATAGAGTACAATGCCCCTTTTGGTATGTACCTCACAAGACATCTGCAACAACTGGAAAGGCCGCAGAAATACCTCACAAAGAGGATTACCGGCCTCAGATGCCCAACGCAGACCGTCTCAAAAAACTCCAGCTTTACTCCATTGCATATCGCCTACTCAGAGGTGATCTCTGCCTAACATACAAAGCTATGTCAAACCCAGAGCTGTTGGACATGCTGCACCTAAAGAAATCCCAATCCCTCTGAGCTACACGCTCTAGGGACCTAAATCTTGTCACCACAATAAACAGAACATGCTGGAGGGATAGACTCCTGTCCCAGAGACTTCCCATACTCTGAAACAAACTACCTATTTATATCAAACAAAGCTCCTCATTAGCACTCTTCAAGAAAAATGTTGATGATTGGATGGGAGATAGGAAATTTACCCCGGGGATCACTTCTGTGGCTCTGCTGAACAGATGCACTGGAAAATAATTTTCTTGGGTGGCGCAAGCCAGGGTACCATTTGGCTAGGCCTATATAAGCCCTAGGGCCAATAGCCTAGTACCTACCTACGAACTTATGAACCTATGAACTATTGTGTGTCTTACAAGCACAGGATGCAGACTGAAAAACAATACATTGGTATGGGAAATTACTAATCTATGGTTAGGTGTTGTGAGGTGCATGGGTGTCAGAGAGAGTGATCTGGGAATGAAGTGAAAGGAAGAGAAGGGGTATAGAAAGAAAGGGGAGGGAGATACTGGAGGTAGGAGTATAGAGTGAAGATTGGAGTGTAGCGGAAGGGAAGAGTCACAGAGCAGGAGTGTCTAGTAATGCAAAAAGGAATATGTATCAGTAAGAAATAGTGGCAGAAAGAGGGGGGAGTGAGAACCAGAGTAGAGGGGGATACAGAAAAGAAAAGAAAAGAAAAGAAAAGAAAGGGATGGCAGAGTAGGGGGAGGAGGAGGCAGAGTTGGCAGGGTTCAAATAGGGTCTGTGCAGGGGCAGTTCCAGGAGTTAAGCAGATATTCCTTTATAGAGAGTTTGAAGTTAGATGGGTTTTGAATAGTTCTAATATACAGAGGAAATTGGTTCCAAGAGGAACTAACTGAGTGGCTATATATCATTTTTCCTAGTTAGGTTTGGTAATTTGAAGGAGGTGCTGGTCAGAGCTATAAAGTTCCTGATTTGGGACATAAGGAGAGATGATGGTTGCTAGAGATGGATAGGCTGTGGGTTAATGGAGGATTTTATGTGTCAGAAGGAGTTGTCCTAGAAGGAGTTGATTATAGAGTTTTAATCAGTGGAGTTTTTGTAAGGAGATGCAGTGATGTGAGTGATAGGGAAGGTTAGTGGCAAATCTAGTGATTTTGTTGAAGGTGAGCTCGAGTTTGATTGACAAATGTTTTTGGAGGTTAGTGAAGATAGGGTTGGCATGTAGTAGGGTAGGCAGTAGGTAGGCTTGAGCTAGGGATAATTTAGATTTTTGTGTTAAGAATTTTTTTTATTTCTGTATAGTAGTCCTAATTTTTGGTGTGTCTTCTTGATGCAGTTATAGATGTGGATGTTCACTCTCAAGTTCTAAACTACCTCCTTACTAACAACCTCGTATCTAACACACAACATGGTTTCCACCATACCACAGCACAACCACTGCCTTACTTTCTTTCAATAATACAACCCTTCAACATAAAAACAATGGTTATTTCACCTCTGAAACTTTCCTAGACCTATCTAAAGCATTCAACATGGTCTCTCATAAACAACTCATCACTCTCCTCAATACTCTATCCTTCTCTCAATCTGTCACAAACTGGTTCCAAAGCTACCTGACTAACCACCATCAATCCATTGTTTGGCATAATTATATATTCCCCAACTCTGTGTCTCAATAGGTGTTACCCAAGGATCCATCCTTGGACCCTTACTCTTCTCCATATTCACCAATAATCTAGCCTTTGCTACCAAACAGGCCACTCTCATACAGTATGCAGATGATTCCACCATCATCTGCTCAGCCCACTTCCTACCTGAACTTCAAAAGACCACACAGGAAGCCTTT